>NC_091457.1:1137830-1370330 GCF_027789765.1 Dendropsophus ebraccatus | reverse complement strand
ACCCTTCTCCTATGTCACTATCCTTACCTACCATCCCTTCTCCTATGTCACTATCCTTACCCACCAACCCTTCTATGTCACTATCCTTACCTACCAACCCTTCTCCTATGTCACTATCCTTACCCACCAACCCTTCTCCTATGTCACTATCCTTACCCACCAACCCTTCTCCTATGTCACTATCCTTACCTACCAACCCTTCTCCTATGTCACTATCCTTACCTACCAACCCTTCTCCTATGTCACTATCCTTACCTACTAACCCTTCTCCTATGTCACTATCCTTATCTACCAACCCTTCTCCTATGTCACTATCCTTACCCACCAACCCTTCTCCTATGTCACTATCCTTACCCACCAACCCTTCTCCTATGTCACTATCCTTACCCACTAACCCTTCTCCTATGTCACTATCCTTATCTACCAACCCTTCTCCTATGTCACTATCCTTACCCACCAACCCTTCTCCTATGTCACTATCCTTACCTACCAACCCTTCTCCTATGTCACTATCCTTACCCACCAACCCTTCTCCTATGTCACTATCCTTACCCACCAACCCTTCTCCTATGTCACTATCCTTACCTACCAACCCTTCTCCTATGTCACTATCCTTACCCACCAACCCTTCTCCTATGTCACTATCCTTACCTACCAACCCTTCTCCTATGTCACTATCCTTACCTACCAACCCTTCTCCTATGTCACTATCCTTACCTACCAACCCTTCTCCTATGTCACTATCCTTACCTACCAACCCTTCTCCTATGTCACTATCCTTACCCACCAAACCTTCTCCTGTCACTATCCTTACCTACCAACCCTTCTCCTGTCACTATCCTTACCTACCAACCCTTCTCCTATGTCACTATCCTTACCCACCAACCCTTCTCCTATGTCACTATCCTTACCCACCAACCCTTCTCCTATGTCACTATCCTTACCTACCAACCCTTCTCCTATGTCACTATCCTTACCCACCGAACCTTCTCCTGTCACTATCCTTACCTACCAACCCTTCTCCTATGTCACTATCCTTACCTACCAACCCTTCTCCTATGTCACTATCCTTACCCACCAACCCTTCTCCTATGTCACTATCCTTACCTACCAATCCTTCTCCTATGTCACTATCCTTACCTACCAACCCTTCTCCTATGTCACTATCCTTACCTACCAACCCTTCTCCTATGTCACTATCCTTATCTACCAACCCTTCTCCTATGTCACTATCCTTACCCACCAACCCTTCTCCTATGTCACTATCCTTACCTACCAACCCTTCTCCTATGTCACTATCCTTATCTACCAACCCTTCTCCTATGTCACTATCCTTACCTACCAACCCTTCTCCTATGTCACTATCCTTACCTACCAACCCTTCTCCTATGTCACTATCCTTATCTACCAACCCTTCTCCTATGTCACTATCCTTACCCACCAACCCTTCTCCTATATCACTATCCTTACCCACCAACCCTTCTCCTATATCACTATCCTTACCTACCAATCCTTCTCCTATGTCACTATCCTTACCTACCAACCCTTCTCCTATGTCGCTATCCTTACCTACCAAACCTTCTCCTATGTCACTATCCTTACCTACCAAACCTTCTCCTATGTCACTATTCTTACCCACCAACCCTTCTCCTATGTCACTATCCTTACCCACCAACCCTTCTCCTATGTCACTATCCTTACCCACTAACCCTTCTCCTATGTCACTATCCTTATCTACCAACCCTTCTCCTATGTCACTATCCTTACCCACCAACCCTTCTCCTATGTCACTATCCTTACCTACCAACCCTTCTCCTATGTCACTATCCTTACCCACCAACCCTTCTCCTATGTCACTATCCTTACCTACCAACCCTTCTCCTATGTCACTATCCTTACCTACCAACCCTTCTCCTATGTCACTATCCTTACCTACCAAACCTTCTTCTATGTCACTATCCTTACCTACCAACCCTTCTCCTATGTCACTATCCTTACCCACCAACCCTTCTCCTATGTCACTATCCTTACCTACCAACCCTTCTCCTGTCACTATCCTTACCTACCAACCCTTCTCCTATGTCACTATCCTTACCCACCAACCCTTCTCCTATGTCACTATCCTTACCCACCAACCCTTCTCCTATGTCACTATCCTTACCTACCAACCCTTCTCCTATGTCACTATCCTTACCCACCGAACCTTCTCCTGTCACTATCCTTACCTACCAACCCTTCTCCTATGTCACTATCCTTACCTACCAACCCTTCTCCTATGTCACTATCCTTACCTACCAACCCTTCTCCTATGTCACTATCCTTACCTACCAACCCTTCTCCTATGTCACTATCCTTACCCACCGAACCTTCTCCTGTCACTATCCTTACCTACCAACCCTTCTCCTATGTCACTATCCTTACCTACCAACCCTTCTCCTATGTCACTATCCTTATCTACCAACCCTTCTATGTCACTATCCTTACCTACCAACCCTTCTATGTCACTATCCTTACCTACCAAACCTTCTCCTATGTCACTATCCTTACCTACCAACCCTTCTCCTATGTCACTATCCTTACCTACCAACCCTTCTCCTATGTCACTATCTTTATCTACCAACCCTTCTCCTATGTCACTATCCTTACCCACCAAACCTTCTCCTATGTCACTATCCTTACCTACCAACCCTTCTCCTATGTCACTATCCTTACCTACCAACCCTTCTCCTATGTCACTATCCTTACCTACCAACCCTTCTCCTATGTCACTATCCTTACCTACCATCCCTTCTCCTATGTCACTATCCTTACCCACCAACCCTTCTATGTCACTATCCTTACCTACCAACCCTTCTCCTATGTCACTATCCTTACCCACCAACCCTTCTCCTATGTCACTATCCTTACCCACCAACCCTTCTCCTATGTCACTATCCTTACCTACCAACCCTTCTCCTATGTCACTATCCTTACCTACCAACCCTTCTCCTATGTCACTATCCTTACCTACTAACCCTTCTCCTATGTCACTATCCTTATCTACCAACCCTTCTCCTATGTCACTATCCTTACCCACCAACCCTTCTCCTATGTCACTATCCTTACCTACCAACCCTTCTCCTATGTCACTATCCTTACCTACCAACCCTTCTCCTATCTCACTATCCTTACCTACCAAACCTTCTCCTATGTCACTATCCTTACCTACCAACCCTTCTCCTATGTCACTATCCTTACCTACCAAACCTTCTCCTATGTCACTATTCTTACCTACCAAACCTTCTCCTATATCACTATCCTTACCTACCAACCCTTCTCCTATGTCACTATCGTTACCTACCAACCCTTCTCCTATGTCACTATCCTTACCTACCAACCCTTCTCCTATGTCACTATCCTTACCCACCAACCCTTCTCCTATGTCACTATCCTTACCTACCAACCCTTCTCCTATGTCACTATCCTTACCTACCAAACCTTCTCCTATGTCACTATCCTTACCTACCAACCCTTCTCCTATGTCACTATCCTTACCCACCAACCCTTCTATGTCACTATCCTTACCTACCAACCCTTCTCCTATGTCACTATCCTTACCCACCAACCCTTCTCCTATGTCACTATCCTTACCTACCAACCCTTCTCCTATGTCACTATCCTTATCTACCAACCCTTCTCCTATGTCACTATCCTTACCTACCAAACCTTCTCCTATGTCACTATCCTTACCTACCAAACCTTCTCCTATGTCACTATCCTTACCTACCAACCCTTCTCCTATGTCACTATCCTTACCCACCAACCCTTCTATGTCACTATCCTTACCTACCAACCCTTCTCCTATGTCACTATCCTTACCCACCAACCCTTCTCCTATGTCACTATCCTTACCTACCAACCCTTCTCCTATGTCACTATCCTTACCCACCAACCCTTCTCCTATGTCACTATCCTTACCTACCAATCCTTCTCCTATGTCACTATCCTTACCTACCAAACCTTCTCCTATGTCACTATCCTTACATACCAAACCTTCTCCTATGTCACTATCCTTACCTACCAAACCTTCTCCTATGTCACTATCCTTACCCACCAACCCTTCTCCTATGTCACTATCCTTACCCACCAACCCTTCTCCTATGTCACTATCCTTACCCACTAACCCTTCTCCTATGTCACTATCCTTATCTACCAACCCTTCTCCTATGTCACTATCCTTACCCACCAACCCTTCTCCTATATCACTATCCTTACCCACCAACCCTTCTCCTATGTCACTATCCTTACCTACCAATCCTTCTCCTATGTCACTATCCTTACCTACCAAACCTTCTCCTATGTCACTATCCTTACCTACCAACCCTTCTCCTATGTCACTATCCTTACCTACCAAACCTTCTCCTATGTCACTATCCTTACCCACCAACCCTTCTCCTATGTCACTATCCTTACCTACCAACCCTTCTATGTCACTATCCTTACCCACCAACCCTTCTCCTATGTCACTATCCTTACCCACCAACCCTTCTCCTCTGTCACTATCCTTACCTACCAACCCTTCTATGTCACTATCCTTACCTACCAAACCTTCTCCTATATCACTATCCTTACCCACCAACCCTTCTCCTATGTCACTATCCTTACCCACCAACCCTTCTCCTATGTCACTATCCTTACCTACCAACCCTTCTCCTATGTCACTATCCTTACCTACCAACCCTTCTATGTCACTATCCTTACCTACCAAACCTTCTCCTATGTCACTATCCTTACCCACCAACCCTTTTTTATGTCACTATCCTTACCTACCTACCCTTCCCCTATGTCACTATCCTTACCCACCAACTCTTCCCCTATGTCACTATCCTTACCTACCAACCCTTCTATGTCACTATCCTTACCTACCAACCCTTCTCCTATGTCACTATCCTTACCTACCAACCCCTTTTACTATGTCACTATCCTTACCTACCAACCCTTCTCCTATGTCACTATCCTTACCTACCAACCCTTCTCCTATGTCACTATCCTTACCTACCAACCCTTCTCCTATGTCACTATCCTTACCCACCAACCCTTCTATGTTAATATCCTTACCTACCAACCCTTCTATGTCACTATCCTTACCCACCAACCCTTCCCCTATGTCACTATCCTTACCTACCTACCCTTCTCCTATGTCACTATCCTTACCTACCAATCCTTCTATGTCACTATCCTTACCCACCAACCCTTCTCCTATGTCACTATCCTTACCTACCTACCCTTCTCCTATGTCACCATCCTTACCTACCAACCCTTCTCCTATGTCACTATCCTTACCCACCAACCCTTCTATGTCACTATCCTTACTCACCAACCCTTCTCCTATGTCACTATCCTTACCTACCTACCCTTCTCCTATGTCACTATCCTTACCCACCAACCCTTCTCCTACGTCACTATCCTTACCCACCAACCCTTCTCCTATGTCACTATCCTTACCCACCAACCCTTCTCCTATGTCACTATCCTTACCTACCTACCCTTCTCCTATGTCACTATCCTTACCTACCAACCCTTCTCTTATGTCACTATCCTTACCCACCAACCCTTCTCCAATGTCACTATCCTTACCTACCAACCCTTTTCCTGTGTCACTTACAAACATATTAATAAGGACCCCGAACAGACCCTTGAGGCAGGGGCGGAACTACCGCCGTAGCAGCCGTAGCGGTGCTGGTGCTGACATAGCCTGTAGCACCCGGCGGCCGAGCAGGCCTCCCGGGTGCTGCAGCTGTTTGGGGTCCGGGGGTGTCATGGTACCTGGGGGCAGCACTGGTACCGGACTCAGCGTCTGCCCGGGCTGGTACTTCCGGCGCACGGAGCGTCTGTGCCGGAAGTACAGGCCGGGGGGCGGACTCTGAGCTCTCTGTCATCCCGTCCTATCCCCGGCAGCACAGGTACCAGAGAGTTCAGAGTCCGCCCCCCGGCCTGTACTTCCGGCACAGACGCTCCGTGCGCTGTAAGTACCAGCCCGGGCAGACGCTGAGTCCGGTACCAGTGCTGCCCGGGAATCCCTGGGACACCCCCCAGGAAGCCCCCTGGGGAGAAGCGGAGAAGACAGCCGACGGGGGAGTTAGGTGAGTTGTGTGTTTTTTTAATCTGCTTTGCAAAGGGGGAGGATACAGGGGGCATCTATGGGGGATATACAGGAGGGGGGGGACATCTATGGGGGATATACAGGGGGGGGGGTCATCTATGGGGGATATACAGGAGGGGGGGACATCTATGGGGGATAATACAGGAGGGGGGGACATCTATGGGGGATATACAGGGGGGGTCATCTATGGGGGATATACAGGAGGGGGGTCATCTATGGGGGATATACAGGGGGGGGTCATCTATGGGGGATATACAGGAGGGGGGTCATCTATGGGGGATATACAGGAGGGGGGTCATCTATGGGGGATATACAGGAGGGGGGTCATCTATGGGGGATATACAGGGGGGGGGCATCTATGGGGGATAATACAGAGGGGCATCTATGGGGGATATACAGGGGGGGGCATCTATGGGGGATAATACAGAGGGGCATCTATGGGGGATAATACAGGGGGCATCTATGGGGGATAATACAGGGGGGGGCATCTATGGGGGATAATACAGGGGGGGCATCTATGGGGGATAATACAGGGGGGGCATCTATGGGGGATATACAGGGGGGGGCATCTATGGGGGATATACAGGGGGGGGGCATCTATGGGGGATAATACAGGGGGGCATCTATGGGGGATAATACAGGGGGGGCATCTATGGGGGATAATACAGGGGGCCATCTATGGGGGATAATACAGAGGGGGATCTATGGGGGATAATACAGGGGGGCATCTATGGGGGATAATACAGGGGGGGCATCTATGGGGGATAATACAGGGGGGGCATCTATGGGGGATAATACAGGGGGGGCATCTATGGGGGATAATACAGGGGGGGCATCTATGGGGGATAATACAGAGGGGGATCTATGGGGGATAATACAGGGGGGCATCTATGGGGGATAATACAGGGGGACATCTATAGGGGGATAATACAGAGGGGCATCTATGGGGGATAATACAGGGGGGCATCTATGGGGGATAATACAGGGGGGCATCTATGGGGGATAATACAGGGGGGACATCTATAGGGGGATTATACAGGGGGGGCATCTATGGGGGATAATACAGGGGGGCATCTATGGGGGATAATACAGGGGGGGCATCTATAGGGGGATTATACAGGGGGGGCATCTATGGGGGATAATACAGGGGGGGCATCTATGGGGGATAATACAGGGGGGGCATCTATGGGGGATATACAGGGGGGGGCATCTATGGGGGATAATACAGAGGGGCATCTATAGGGGGATTATACAGGGGGGGCATCGGGATAATACAGGGGGGGCATCTATGGGAGATAATACAGGGGGGGCATCTATGGGGGATAATACAGGGGGGCATCTATGGGGGATAATACAGGGGGGGCATCTATGGGGGATAATACAGGGGGGGCATCTATGGGGGATAATACAGGGGGGCACCTATGGGGGATAATACAGGGGGCCATCTATGGGAGATATACAGGGGGCCATCTATGGGGGATATACAGGGGGGGCATCTATGGGAGATATACAGGGGGCCATCTATGGGGGATAATACAGAGGGGCATCTATAGGGGGATTATACAGGGGGGGCATCGGGATAATACAGGGGGGGCATCTATGGGAGATAATACAGGGGGGGCATCTATGGGGGATAATACAGGGGGGCATCTATGGGGGATAATACAGGGGGGGCATCTATGGGGGATAATACAGGGGGGCATCTATGGGGGATAATACAGGGGGGGCATCTATGGGGGATAATACAGGGGGGCACCTATGGGGGATAATACAGGGGGCCATCTATGGGAGATATACAGGGGGCCATCTATGGGGGATAATACAGAGGGGCATCTATAGGGGGATTATACAGGGGGGGCATCGGGATAATACAGGGGGGGCATCTATGGGAGATAATACAGGGGGGGCATCTATGGGGGATAATACAGGGGGGCATCTATGGGGGATAATACAGGGGGGGGCATCTATGGGGGATAATACAGGGGGGCATCTATGGGGGATAATACAGGGGGGGCATCTATGGGGGATAATACAGGGGGGGCATCTATGGGGGATAATACAGGGGGGCACCTATGGGGGATAATACAGGGGGCCATCTATGGGAGATATACAGGGGGACATCTATGGGGGATAATACAGGGGGACATCTATGGGGGATAATACAGGGGGCATCTATGGGGGATAATACAGGGGGACATCTATGGGGGATAATACAGGGGGGGCATCTATGGGAGATATACAGGGGGGCATCTATGGGGGATATACAGGGGGGACATCTATGGGAGATATACAGGGGGGGACATCTATGGGGGATATACAGGGGGGGCATCTATGGGGGATAATACAGGGGGGGCATCTATGGGAGATATACAGGGGGGCATCTATGGGGGATAATACAGGGGGCCATCTATGAGGGATAATACAGAGGGGCATCTATGGGGGATAATACAGGGGGGCATCTATGGGAGATAATACAGGGGGCATCTATGGGGGATAATACAGGGGGACATCTATGGGGGATAATACAGGGGGCATCTATGGGGGATAATACAGGGGGCATCTATGGGGGATAATACACGGGGGGCATCTATGGGGGATAATACAGGGGGGGGGCATCTATGGGGGATAATACAGGGGGGGCATCTATGGGAGATATACAGGGGGGGACATCTATGGGGGATAATACAGGGGGGGCATCTATGGGGGATAATACAGGGGGCCATCTATGAGGGATAATACAGGGGGACATCTATGGGGGATAATACCGGGGGGGGCATCTATGGGAGATATACAGGGGGGCATCTATGGGGGATATACAGGGGGGACATCTATGGGAGATATACAGGGGGGGATATACAGGGGGGGCATCTATGGGGGATAATACAGGGGGGGCATCTATGGGAGATATACAGGGGGGCATCTATGGGGGATAATATAGGGGGGCCATCTATGAGGGATAATACAGAGGGGCATCTATGGGGGATAATACAGGGGGGCATCTATGGGAGATAATACAGGGGGCATCTATGGGGGATAATACAGGGGGACATCTATGGGGGATAATACAGGGGGCATCTATGGGGGATAATACAGGGGGCATCTATGGGGGATAATACAGGGGGGGCATCTATGGGAGATATACAGGGGGGGACATCTATGGGGGATAATACAGGGGGACATCTATGGGGGATAATACAGGGGGACATCTATGGGGGATAATACAGGGGGACATCTATGGGGGATAATACAGGGGGGGCATCTATGGGGGATAATACAGAGGGCCATCTATGGGGGATAATACAGGGGGCCATCTATGGGGGATAATACAGAGGGGCATCTATGGGGGATAATACAGGGGGACATCTATGGGGGATAATACAGGGGGGGCATCTATGGGGGATAATACAGAGGGCCATCTATGGGGGATAATACAGGGGGCCATCTATGGGGGATAATACAGAGGGGCATCTATGGGGGATAATACAGGGGGGGCATCTATGGGGGATAATACAGAGGGGGATCTATGGGGGATAATACAGGGGGGGGGCATCTATGGGGGATAACACAGGGGGGCATCTATGGGGGATAATACAGGGGGGGGATTTATCGGAGATATACAGGGGGGGCATCTATGGGGGATAATACAGGGGGACATCTATGGGGGATAATACAGGGGGCATCTATGGGAGATATACAGGAGGCATCTATGGGGGATATATGGGGGGGGCATCTATGGGGGATAATACAGGGGGCCATCTATGGGTAATATACAAGGGGCCATCTATATGGGGATTATACAGGGGGCCATCTCTAGGGAGGCAACATAAGGGGCATTTATAGGGGGACCAAATGAGAGGGCATCTATAGGGGCACAACACAAGGGGGCCATCTATAGGGGGACAACATGAGGGGCATCTATAAGGGGGGGATGGAAAACACAGGGGGGTCATTTATAAGGGGCTAACACGGGGGCATCTGTAAGGGGGAATACACAGAGGGGCATATACTATAAGGGGGTCACATAGTGTTAGGGCTACCAACTAAATGAGGGTGTAAAGGGGCCAATACAGATGTGCAGTGTGTAGAGAGATGAGGACGGTGCCATAGTGAGGAACCTAATATGTCTGTCTGGCAGATTCTGTGGATTCGTGGCTCGGAGAAGTTCTTATAACGGCCCAGGGCAGATGGAGAAGAAAATGAAAAGGAAACGACTCTGATCAGAGAAGACGTCCCCTGTGAGTCACCTGATGTAACTGCACTGTAATGTATTTGGTGTACAGAACCTGTGTAGAGCTGAGTGTGTTGATGGCGTAGTGGGAGGGGGGGGCCCCAATCCAAAGTTTGCTATGGGGCCCAGCCATTTCTAGTTACGCCCCTGCCTTGTGGCACACCATGTGTAACCAGTCTCTGCTCGGAATATTCACCATTAACATCACCCTCTTAAATCTGTCCTTCACCAACCACAAATCCACTGAACTATCCAGGGACTAAAGGCCCTATTCCACCAACAGATCTGACGACAGATTATCTGCCAAAGATTTGAAGCCAAACCCAGGAACAGACTATAAACAGAGAACAGGTCATAAAGGAAAGAATGGATTTCTCCTCTTTTCAAATCCACTCCTGGGTTTGGCTTCAAATCTTTGGCAGATAATCTGTCGTCAGATCTGTTGGTGGAATAGGGCCTTAAGTCCAATCTTCTCCAACTTCTCTCTCAGCTCTTTATGGGGAAGTGTATCCAGTATATAGTATCAGTATACCACAAAGCACAAAAGTCTTTCAGCAGCACACAAACTTAGTTCAAAGAAGTGTGGGTGCACGCCTCACCAAACCGGACCAGGCCGGCGTCATGGAATCCACAAAGCAGTAGTAGAGACAGCACTTCCAAAAAATCCAAGCAAACTTTATTGTACACCAGTGCCACGTTTCGGCATGAAGCCGCGATACAACATGGTCCTCAGACCCAGTATAAATGTGCAAGTCCATCAATCAATCAATCATCAATCAAGTTTATCAAATCGTGTAAATATGTTACAAAAGTCATTTCTTGAGGAGAAACGTTGTAACTAGGGGTCCACAGAAACGCAAAAGACGATCATCTAACTCAATGTCTAATGAACCTGACCTCTCTGACAACTAGACACCCGACTGCAAACCCAGGAGGGGTGGCAGAAAACACGACATGGATCAATAGCCAAGAAAGACCGTCTGATACAGAAGGATCCACAGGCATCCCGAGAGAACGGCCCTCCACAGAAGGATCCACAGGCATCCCGAGAGAACGGCCCTCCACAGAAGGATCCACAGGCATCCCGAGAGAACGGCCCTCCACAGAAGGATCCACAGGCACCCCGAGAGAATGGCCCTCCACAGAAGGATCCACAGGCACCCCGAGAGAACGGCCCTCCACAGAAGGATCCACAGGCATCCCGAGAGAACGGCCCTCCACAGAAGGATCCACAGGCATCCCGAGAGAACGGCCCTCCACAGAAGGATCCACAGGCACCCCGAGAGAATGGCCCTCCACAGAAGGATCGGAGGGAGCGAGAACCACCAGAGACCTAGCTGTGATAAATATGTCAACAACAGATGAAGTGATTGATATTAAACAAGGGACTTTGGTTTTGTCCAGTTGAACCCCACAACTGGTTCCAAACGGAACTGGGTTACTGTTCAGGGGTATTACATTGAAATTTTGGTTTACTGAGCATAAGAGGGTACGAGAAGCCTATACTGTAAGGGAATTGTCTTTGAAAAATACAAAATTGCGTAAAAAAAAAGTGCCTTTGTTCCACCTGTGAGTAATCCAGTGATTGAAACATTTATGCTTACTGTGAAACGCCAATTGTCTGATTTAAGGTACAATCATGCACGGGAACACAATGGCTATAAAACCAGCCGATAAGGGTGGAGCTATAGGGATAATGGATACCATTGATTACACTAATGAGATCAACAGACAACTCAGTCACCCCGCGGTCTATGAACAACTAGATGAGATCCCAAATGTAATATTAAGAGAAGTATTGATACACTGGTAGAGGAGGCACCTATGTTAAACATTATTGATACCCCCCTTACTGTGGACTTCCCTGTGACCCCAGTGCTATACGGTTTACCTAAGATCCACAAATCACTTGATAAGCCACCAGCCACCCATTGTTTCGGGTATGGGCTCCATGTTCAACCCCCTTGCACAATTTCTTGACCAGATCTTCAGACCTTACGTAATCACAGCAAAATGATACATACGAGACGCCGCTGACTTCCTTATGAAGCTATCAGAGATTCACTTACCTTCTGACTGTATTCTAGTATCATTTGACGTAAAAGATCTTTATACATCCATCAACCACAGGAGAGGCCTAGAAACAATGAGACATACATCGGACTCTACAACACACTGTAGATTTCCTCTAGACATTACTAGAAATCATTCTTACAAATAACTACTTTCTGTTCCAGGATACTTAGTACATGCAGAGAAGGGGTACGGCAATGGGCCCCAACATAGCGCCGACATATGCTAACATCTTTATGTCGGCGCTCGAGGAGTCCTTCATCTATACCTCTCACCACGTCAGCCATGTGCTGAGGTGGTGGAGGTATATTGATGATATTTTTGTAGTCTGAATGGGTTCTGAGGAAGAACTAGAAAGCTTTTTTGAATTTTTGAATGGAATAGATGATGACATAAAATTCACATGTGAATTTTCCAAGGTGTCATTACAATTTCTGGACACTAGGGTGTATGTTAAGGACAGGACTCTAAACACGGACCTTTACACAAAAACAACGGACCAAAACACCCTCCTGAGATTTGAGAGCTTTCACCCTAGACCTATGGTAGAATCTCTTCCATACAGTCAGCTACTAAGGGTTAAAAAAATTGTTCAAGATCCCCCTGAGTGTGAGGACCAGTTAGACAGAATGTGTGACAAATTTCTCAAAAGGGGCTTATCCCAGACGAGTGATCAACAAAGAAAGAGACAAAATCAGAGACATTGGCGGACAACACTTACTAGAACCGAAACACCATGAGGTGAGGCTTCCCAGAACAGCTTTTGTATCCACACACAGCTCAAAAAGTAGAAAAATATATATATATATACTTACCAAGGCCTTTCCAAACAGTCCGGAGTTTTGTCTCCCTCCCATTATGGCGTATCGTCGCCCCAGAAATCTGAAGGATAAATTAGTTAGGGCATTGGACCTACCACACAAACCTATCTGAGTATACACAAAACGGGATGTTACCCATGTCTCTCCTGGGGTAAGTGCAACCAGGTAATGACGGGGGAGGAGATCACACACCCAACAACAGGACAGAAATACGACATAAAGGAACATCTAACATGCAGGTCAGAATTTGTGGTATACATTCTCCTATATGTGGGGGAGGGTCAGAATTTGTGGTATACATTCTCCTATATGTGGGGGAGGGTCAGAATTTGTGGTATACATTCTCCTATATGTGGGGGAGGGTCAGAATTTGTGGTATACATTCTCCTATATGTGGGGGAGGGTCAGAATTTGTGGTATACATTCTCCTATATGTGGGGGAGGGTCAGAATTTGTGGTATACATTCTCCTATATGTGGGGGAGGGTCAGAATTTGTGGTATACATTCTCCTATATGTGGGGGAGGGTCAGAATTTGTGGTATACATTCTCCTATATGTGGGGGAGGGTCAGAATTTGTGGTATACATTCTCCTATATGTGGGGGAGGGTCAGAATTTGTGGTATACATTCTCCTATATGTGGGGGAGGGTCAGAATTTGTGGTATACATTCTCCTATATGTGGGGGAGGGTCAGAATTTGTGGTATACATTCTCCTATATGTGGGGGAGGGTGAGAATTTGTGGTATACATTCTCCTATATGTGGGGGAGGGTCAGAATTTGTGGTATACATTCTCCTATATGTGGGGGAGGGTCAGAATTTGTGGTATACATTCTCCTATATGTGGGGGAGGGTCAGAATTTGTGGTATACATTCTCCTATATGTGGGGGAGGGTCAGAATTTGTGGTATACATTCTCCTATATGTGGGGGAGGGTCAGAATTTGTGGTATACATTCTCCTATATGTGGGGGAGGGTCAGAATTTGTGGTATACATTCTCCTATATGTGGGGGAGGGTGAGAATTTGTGGTATACATTCTCCTATATGTGGGGGAGGGTCAGAATTTGTGGTATACATTCTCCTATATGTGGGGGAGGGTGAGAATTTGTGGTATACATTCTCCTATATGTGGGGGAGGGTCAGAATTTGTGGTATACATTCTCCTATATGTGGGGGAGGGTCAGAATTTGTGGTATACATTCTCCTATATGTGGGGGAGGGTCAGAATTTGTGGTATACATTCTCCTATATGTGGGGGAGACCCTGGACAATGCAGACAACGTATTAATCAACACAAGTCCACAATACGCACCTAAAAGGTTGAACGTCCGCTCCCAAAACATCACATTGAACAAAATCACTCTGCTAATGGTCGTAGATTTGCTATAGTGGATCAGGTCCCAAAAACTAGGAGGGGTGGTAATCCACTGTCAAGATTGAAAAGGTGCGAACTGGAGTGGATACACCGATTAGATACACTTATAGCCCCAATGGCCTAAATATTCATTGTAATATTGTTCCAACCAGGAGAAGATAAGAAGGTTTCTCCCTTTCTGCTTCTTTCCTGTTTTTGTCTGGTTTTTCCCTTTTTCCTCCTTGTCTTTTCTGTTTCTAGCGGAGATACGGCTCTTGTTCATTTATTGGGTACGATTACTTCGATACAACATATCCTACAACATTATAGATTTCCAAACGTTTGCTTGAACATATGTATATATATTATCTCTAATATATCCTTTCAGACTCTCTGATCTACATGCACCCTCCAGGAGCGGAATATGGGAACCTTTTCATTATTTGTGTTTTTGGCCACTTTCCTTTACTAGTGCTACTTTATCATCTTTGATATCCCTCACAGCACTGGATTTTTCTGTTGTCGAACTCTAAGTGTAGCCTATGTCTTAGCTGGAATTAATATATGCAATTTATCTTGGTGACCTTTAAATATATGCTATGGGTCATGGTGGCCCTCTAATGCACTTTCCTTTATAAGCCCGGACTGGGCAGGGGGCGTATGTCTTTGAGGGTGTTAGGGATTGGATGGTCTGGACCACGCAGTTGACCCCAATACCTAGTGACCCTGGGGTCTAACTACCCGGGATGGGGGATAGGTATGGTGTTTATTACATCATGGGCGGTCCCTTGACCCGGAGGCTGGTTACCAACCTACCAGGTCCCTTAATATACACCATGTTGGACGTACTATAGCCCTTAATAATCTCCCCGGTAAAGTCCCCAAGTAACTACTTTCCTATGCCTGCATGACTATGTGTGCCCACACTGGTTTACCTAGATGCCATATTATACTATGTGTGCCCACACTGGTTTACCTAGATGCCATATTATACTATGTGTGCCCACACTGGTTTACCTAGATGCCATATTATACTATGTGTGCCCACACTGGTTTACCTAGATGCCATATTATACTATGTGTGCCCACACTGGTTTACCTAGATGCCATATTATACTATGTGTGCCCACACTGGTTTACCTAGATGCCATATTATACTATGTGTGCCCACACTGGTTTACCTAGATGCCATATTATACTATGTGTGCCCACACTGGTTTACCTAGATGCCATATTATACTATGTGTGCCCACACTGGTTTACCTAGATGCCATATTATACTATGTGTGCCCACACTGGTTTACCTAGATGCCATATTATACTATGTGTGCCCACACTGGTTTACCTAGATGCCATATTATACTATGTGTGCCCACACTGGTTTACCTAGATGCCATATTATACTATGTGTGCCCACACTGGTTTACCTAGATGCCATATTATACTATGTGTGCCCACACTGGTTTACCTAGATGCCATATTATACTATGTGTGCCCACACTGGTTTACCTAGATGCCATATTATACTATGTGTGCCCACACTGGTTTACCTAGATGCCATATTATACTATGTGTGCCCACACTGGTTTACCTAGATGCCATATTATACTATGTGTGCCCACACTGGTTTACCTAGATGCCATATTATACTATGTGTGCCCACACTGGTTTACCTAGATGCCATATTATACTATGTGTGCCCACACTGGTTTACCTAGATGCCATATTATACTATGTGTGCCCACACTGGTTTACCTAGATGCCATATTATACTATGTGTGCCCACACTGGTTTACCTAGATGCCATATTATACTATGTGTGCCCACACTGGTTTACCTAGATGCCATATTATACTATGTGTGCCCACACTGGTTTACCTAGATGCCATATTATACTATGTGTGCCCACACTGCTTTACCTAGATGCCATATTATACTATGTGTGCCCACACTGGTTTACCTAGATGCCATATTATACTATGTGTGCCCACACTGGTTTACCTAGATGCCATATTATACTAATACCTGATGCCATTATCTTCCGGTGATTCTATAGTCTACATTCCTTTTACCTATGGCTGCCCTTATTTTTCGCCATTTGCCCTCTTTACATATGGTGGCTTTACTATTACGGCACATTTGGGCGCATGCGCTCCTTTGCTCTATGGGGCCTCTCGCGCGCACGCTCGACGGCGCGGCCTGGTCACATGATCGGACTCAGGGTCACCTGATGCCAGTCATGTGCCCCGGCGGCGCGGGGAGAGACGTCATGGACATTGGACGCTGCCGCACCATGATGACGCCGTTCCTGGGACCTGTTCTGTTTTATGTATATATACCCTCTGTTTTATGTATGTATACCCTCTGTTTTATGTATGTATACCTTCTGTTTTATGTATGTATACCTTCTGTTTTATGTATGTATTCCTTCTGTTTTATGTATATATACCTTCTGTTTTATGTATGTATACCTTCTGTTTTATGTATGTATACCCTCTGTTTTATGTATGTATACCCTCTGTTTTATGTATGTATACCTTCTGTTTTATGTATGTATACCTTCTGTTTTATGTATGTATACCTTCTGTTTTATGTATGTATTCCTTCTGTTTTATGTATGTATACCTTCTGTTTTATGTATATATACCCTCTGTTTTATGTATGTATACCTTCTGTTTTATGTATATATACCTTCTGTTTTATGTATATATACCCTCTGTTTTATGTATATATACCTTCTGTTTTATGTATGTATACCTTCGGTTTTATGTATGTATACCCTCTGTTTTATGTATGTATACCTTCTGTTTTATGTATGTATACCTTCTGTTTTATGTATGTATACCCTCTGTTTTATGTATGTATACCTTCTGTTTTATGTATGTATACCTTCTGTTTTATGTATGTATACCTTCTGTTTTATGTATGTATACCCTCTGTTTTATGTATGTATACCTTCGGTTTTATGTATGTATACCTTCTGTTTTATGTATATATACCTTCTGTTTTATGTATGTATACCTTCTGTTTTATGTATGTATACCCTCTGTTTTATGTATGTATACCTTCTGTTTTATGTATGTATACCCTCTGTTTTATGTATGTATACCTTCTGTTTTATGTATGTATACCTTCTGTTTTATGTATGTATACCCTCTGTTTTATGTATGTATACCCTCTGTTTTATGTATGTATACCTTCTGTTTTATGTATGTATACCTTCGGTTTTATGTATGTATACCCTCTGTTTTATGTATGTATACCCTCTGTTTTATGTATGTATACCCTCTGTTTTATGTATGTATACCTTCTGTTTTATGTATGTATACCTTCTGTTTTATGTATGTATACCTTCTGTTTTATGTATATATACCTTCTGTTTTATGTATGTATACCCTCTGTTTTATGTATGTATACCCTCTGTTTTATGTATGTATACCTTCTGTTTTATGTATGTATACCCTCTGTTTTATGTATGTATACCTTCTGTTTTATGTATGTATACCCTCTGTTTTATGTATGTATACCTTCTGTTTTATGTATGTATACCCTCTGTTTTATGTATGTATACCTTCGGTTTTATGTATGTATACCCTCTGTTTTATGTATGTATACCTTCTGTTTTATGTATGTATACCTTCTGTTTTATGTATGTATACCTTCGGTTTTATGTATGTATACCCTCTGTTTTATGTATGTATACCTTCTGTTTTATGTATGTATACCTTCGGTTTTATGTATGTATACCTTCGGTTTTATGTATGTATACCCTCTGTTTTATGTATGTATACCTTCTGTTTTATGTATGTATACCTTCTGTTTTATGTATGTATACCTTCTGTTTTATGTATGTATACCTTCTGTTTTATGCATGTATACCTTCTGTTTTATGTATGTATACCTTCTGTTTTATGTATGTATACCTTCTGTTTTATGTATGTATACCTTCTGTTTTATGTATGTATACCCTCTGTTTTATGTATGTATACCCTCTGTTTTATGTATGTATACCTTCTGTTTTATGTATGTATACCCTCTGTTTTATGTATGTATACCTTCTGTTTTATGTATGTATACCCTCTGTTTTATGTATGTATACCTTCTGTTTTATGTATGTATACCCTCTGTTTTATGTATGTATACCTTCGGTTTTATGTATGTATACCTTCTGTTTTATGTATGTATACCTTCTGTTTTATGTATGTATACCTTCTGTTTTATGTATGTATACCTTCGGTTTTATGTATGTATACCCTCTGTTTTATGTATGTATACCTTCTGTTTTATGTATGTATACCTTCGGTTTTATGTATGTATACCTTCGGTTTTATGTATGTATACCCTCTGTTTTATGTATGTATACCTTCTGTTTTATGTATGTATACCTTCTGTTTTATGTATGTATACCTTCTGTTTTATGTATGTATACCTTCTGTTTTATGTATGTATACCTTCTGTTTTATGTATGTATACCCTCTGTTTTATGTATGTATACCCTCTGTTTTATGTATGTATACCTTCTGTTTTATGTATGTATACCCTCTGTTTTATGTATGTATACCTTCTGTTTTATGTATGTATACCTTCTGTTTTATGTATGTATACCCTCTGTTTTATGTATGTATACCTTCGGTTTTATGTATGTATACCCTCTGTTTTATGTATGTATACCTTCTGTTTTATGTATGTATACCTTCTGTTTAATGTATGTATACCTTCGGTTTTATGTATGTATACCCTCTGTTTTATGTATGTATACCTTCTGTTTTATGTATGTATACCTTCGGTTTTATGTATGTATACCTTCGGTTTTATGTATGTATACCCTCTGTTTTATGTATGTATACCTTCTGTTTTATGTATGTATACCTTCTGTTTTATGTATGTATACCTTCTGTTTTATGTATGTATACCTTCTGTTTTATGCATGTATACCTTCTGTTTTGTTACTAATTAGATATTGTTTGCACCTGCTGATTGCGTCACTGAATACGCACTATATCCCGAGTGTAAACACATGATCAGATATTGCATTTTTATGCATCGTCATTTATCACTGACTTTTGAATAATGACACCTCTTTTTTCTGTGTATATCACCTTTTTATGAACTTTTGTAACGTATTTACACGATTTGATAAACTTGATTGATGATTGATTGATTGATGGACTTGCACATTTATACTGGGTCTGAGGACAATGTTGTATCGCTGCTTGAGAAAGGCTTCATGCCGAAACGTGGCACTGGTGTACAATAAACTTTGCTTGGATTTTTTGGAAGTGCTGTCTCTACTACTGCTTTGTAGTATCAGTAAACAGTATATACCACTAGAGGTCAGTACAGTATATAGTAGCAGTATACAGTATATACCACTAGAGGTCAGTACAGTATATAGTAGCAGTATACAGTATATACCACTAGAGGTCAGCACAGTATATAGTAGCAGTATACAGTATATACCACTAGAGGTCAGCACAGTATATAGTAGCAGTATACAGTATATACCACTAGAGGTCAGAGCAGTATATAGTAGCAGTATACAGTATATACCACTAGAGGTCAGAGCAATATATAGTATATAGTATCAGTATACAGTATATACCATTAGAGGTCAGTACAGTATATAGTATATATTATCAGTATATACGACTAGAGGTCAGAGCAGTATATAGTAGCAGTATACAGTATATACCACTAGAGGTCAGAGCAGTATATAGTATATAGTAGCAGTATACAGTATATACCACTAGAGGTCAGTACAGTATATAGTAGCAGTATACGGTATATACCACTAGAGGTCAGTACAGTATATAGTAGCAGTATACAGTATATACCACTAGAGGTCAGTACAGTATATAGTAGCAGTATACAGTATATACCACTAGAGGTCAGAGCAGTATATAGTATATAGTAGCAGTATACAGTATATACCACTAGAGGTCAGTACAGTATATGGTAGCAGTATACAGTATATACCACTAGAGGTCAGTGTAGTATATAGTAGCAGTATACAGTATATACCACTAGAGGTCAGAGCAGTATATAGTAGCAGTATACAGTATATACCACTAGAGGTCAGAGCAGTATATAGTATATAGTAGCAGTATACAGTATATACCACTAGAGGTCAGAGCAGTATATAGTATATAGTAGCAGTATACAGTATATACCACTAGAGGTCAGTACAGTATATAGTATATAGTAGCAGTATACAGTATATACCAATAGAGGTCAGTACAGTATATAGTATATAGTAGCAGTATACAGTATATACCACTAGAGGTCAGTACAGAATATAGTAGCAGTATACAGTATATACCACTAGAGGTCAGTGCAGTATATAGTATATAGTAGCAGTATACAGTATATACCAATAGAGGTCAGTACAGTATATAGTATATAGTAGCAGTATACAGTATATACCACTAGAGGTCAGAGCAGTATATAGTAGCAGTATACAGTATATACCACTAGAGGTCAGTACAGTATATAGTAGCAGTATACAGTATATACCACTAGAGGTCAGCACAGTATATAGTAGCAGTATACAGTATATACCACTAGAGGTCAGAGCAGTATATAGTAGCAGTATACAGTATATACCACTAGAGGTCAGTACAGTATATAGTAGCAGTATATAGTATATACCACTAGAGGTCAGTACAGTATATAGTATATAGTAGCAGTATACAGTATATACCACTAGAGGTCAGTGCAGTATATAGTATATAGTAGCAGTATACAGTATATACCAATAGAGGTCAGTACAGTATATAGTATATAGTAGCAGTATACAGTATATACCACTAGAGGTCAGAGCAGTATATAGTAGCAGTATACAGTATATACCACTAGAGGTCAGTACAGTATAGTATATATTATCAGTATATACCACTAGAGGTCAGAGCAGTATATAGTAGCAGTATACAGTATATACCACTAGAGGTCAGAGCAGTATATAGTATATAGTAGCAGTATACAGTATATACCACTAGAGGTCAGTACAGTATATAGTAGCAGTATACAGTATATACCACTAGAGGTCAGTGTAGTATATAGTAGCAGTATACAGTATATACCACTAGAGGTCAGTACAGTATATAATATATAGTAGCAGTATACAGTATATACCACTAGAGGTCAGTACAGTATATAGTAGCAGTATACAGTATATACCACTAGAGGTCAGTACAGTATATAGTAGCAGTATACGGTATATACCACTAGAGGTCAGAGCAGTATATAGTAGCAGTATACAGTATATACCACTAGAGGTCAGAGCAGTATATAGTAGCAGTATACAGTATATACCACTAGAGGTCAGAGCAATATATAGTATATAGTATCAGTATACAGTATATACCATTAGAGGTCAGTACAGTATATAGTATATATTATCAGTATATACGACTAGAGGTCAGAGCAGTATATAGTAGCAGTATACAGTATATACCACTAGAGGTCAGAGCAGTATATAGTATATAGTAGCAGTATACAGTATATACCACTAGAGGTCAGTACAGTATATAGTAGCAGTATACGGTATATACCACTAGAGGTCAGTACAGTATATAGTAGCAGTATACAGTATATACCACTAGAGGTCAGTACAGTATATAGTAGCAGTATACAGTATATACCACTAGAGGTCAGAGCAGTATATAGTATATAGTAGCAGTATACAGTATATACCACTAGAGGTCAGTACAGTATATAGTATATAGTAGCAGTATACAGTATATACCACTAGAGGTCAGAGCAGTATATAGTATCAGTATACAGTATATACCACTAGAGGTCAGTGCAGTATATAGTATATAGTAGCAGTATACAGTATATACCACTAGAGGTCAGAGCAGTATATAGTATCAGTATATAGTATATACCACTAGAGGTCAGTACAGTATATAGTATATAGTATCAGTATACAGTATATACCACTAGAGGTCAGTACAGTATATAGTATATAGTAGCAGTATGTAGTATATACCACTAGAGGTCAGTACAGTATATAGTATATAGTAGCAGTATACGGTATATACCACTAGAGGTCAGTACAGTATATAGTATCAGTATACAGTATATACCACTAGAGGTCAGTGTAGTATATAGTAGCAGTATACAGTATATACCACTAGAGGTCAGAGCAGTATATAGTAGCAGTATACAGTATATACCACTAGAGGTCAGAGCAGTATATAGTATATAGTAGCAGTATACAGTATATACCACTAGAGGTCAGAGCAGTATATAGTATATAGTAGCAGTATACAGTATATACCACTAGAGGTCAGTACAGTATATAGTATATAGTAGCAGTATACAGTATATACCACTAGAGGTCAGTACAGTATATAGTAGCAGTATACAGTATATACCACTAGAGGTCAGTGTAGTATATAGTAGCAGTATACAGTATATACGACTAAAGGTCAGAGCAGTATATAGTAGCAGTATACAGTATATACCACTAGAGGTCAGAGCAGTATATAGTATATAGTAGCAGTATACAGTATATACCACTAGAGGTCAGTACAGTATATAGTAGCAGTATACAGTATATACCACTAGAGGTCAGTACAGTATATAGTAGCAGTATATAGTATATACCACTAGAGGTCAGCACAGTATATAGTATATAGTAGCAGTATACAGTATATACCACTAGAGGTCAGTACAGTATATAGTATATAGTATATAGTATCAGTATATACCACTAGAGGTCAGAGCAGTATATAGTAGCAGTATACAGTATATACCACTAGAGGTCAGAGCAGTATATAGTATATAGTAGCAGTATACAGTATATACCACTAGAGGTCAGTGCAGTATATAGTAGCAGTATACAGTATATACCACTAGAGGTCAGAGCAGTATATAGTAGCAGTATACAGTATATACCACTAGAGGTCAGTACAGTATATAGTATATAGTAGCAGTATACAGTATATACCACTAGAGGTCAGAGCAATATATAGTATATAGTAGCAGTATACAGTATATACCACTAGAGGTCAGTACAGTATATAGTAGCAGTATACAGTATATACCACTAGAGGTCAGTACAGTATATAGTAGCAGTATACAGTATATACCACTAGAGGTCAGTACAGTATATAGTAGCAGTATACAGTATATACCACTAGAGGTCAGTACAGTATATAGTATATAGTAGCAGTATACAGTATATACCACTAGAGGTCAGTACAGTATATAGTAGCAGTATACAGTATATACCACTAGAGGTCAGTACAGTATATAGTATATAGTAGCAGTATACAGTATATACCACTAGAGGTCAGTACAGTATACAGTATATAGTAGCAGTATACGGTATATACCACTAGAGGTCAGTACAGTATATGGTAGCAGTATACAGTATATACCACTAGAGGTCAGTACAGTATATAGTATATAGTAGCAGTATACAGTATATACCACTAGAGGTCAGTACAGTATATAGTATATATTATCAGTATATACCACTAGAGGTCAGTACAGTATATAGTAGCAGTATACAGTATATACCACTAGAGGTCAGTACAGTATATAGTATATAGTAGCAGTATACAGTATATACCACTAGAGGTCAGTACAGTATATAGTATATAGTAGCAGTATACAGTATATACCACTAGAGGTCAGTACAGTATATAGTATATAGTATCAGTATACAGTATATACCACTAGAGGTCAGTACAGTATATAGTAGCAGTATACAGTATATACCACTAGAGGTCAGTACAGTATATAGTATCAGTATACAGTATATACCACTAGAGGTCAGAGCAGTATATAGTAGCAGTATATAGTATATACCACTAGAGGTCAGTGCAGTATATAGTATATAGTAGCAGTATACAGTATATACCACTAGAGGTCAGTACAGTATATAGAGCAGTATACAGTATATACCACTAGAGGTCAGTACAGTATATAGTATATAGTAGCAGTATACAGTATATACCACTAGAGGTCAGTACAGTATATAGTATATAGTAGCAGTATACAGTATATAGCACTAGAGGTCAGTACAGTATATAGTAGCAGTATACAGTATATACCACTAGAGGTCAGTACAGTATATAGTATCAGTATACAGTATATACCACTAGAGGTCAGTGCAGTATATAGTAGCAGTATACAGTATATACCACTAGAGGTCAGTGCAGTATATAGTATATAGTAGCAGTATACAGTATATACCACTAGAGGTCAGTACAGTATATAGTGTTAAGGTTAAATTTATATGTTGACCTCTCTCTATGGAGAGAAGCCAAAAACCCAGGTAAAGGATGGTTTTTTAATTATATCTAGAGTTGGAATCCTGCAGTATTACCAGCTCGTTACTTATACGTCATGGACACAGATAAGACAATGTATCATGATTATAAGCCTGGAGAAAATGGCCCAAGTTTTATTATGGTAATCACATTTTATAGACAGATAAAATATAGGGTGGTAACAAATGCTAATAAGACATAGATGAGGCGGTGCTAGTGATTTAGATATTCAGTCATGCGCAATGGCATCTATATTAGTATTCATTATTATTATTCAAAAAGGTCAAAAAGGGTAGAACAATACATTCTCTGCAAAGATACTTTTTCATGAATCCAAGAGCACAATGTATTTGTTTTCCATAAATTGTTTATAGATAAGAGTCTCTGGGTCCTTGGGGATTGTGACTACAAATGATAACTTTCCAGGAGTTGTTCTCAGTGACGTGCTTCCAGCATTCCTCTTCTTCATCCAGAACATCTCTCATCACCCTCTGATCACGCTCTCATCACGCTCTGATCATCTCCAGTCTCTTAAGAGGGCAATATATATAGGTGTAGTCATATAGGTACGGTGCAAGTAGGTAAAATCCCATAATCTGGCCTTATCATTCCCCCATTTGACATCCGTGAAGCCTTGGACTGGAATCACTGTGGTTGGTACATAGCCAGAGGTTCCAAAGATACTGTCTGAGCCGCGGGTTGCTCAGGGGTCACATCTTCTCCATAGGGTGAACCCTTCCTCCAAGTACTTGTCCAGCATCCAACCTCCAGAAATGTCCAGGCGACACAGATTCAAGAGAACCGGAAACGGAAGGGAAAACACAGTTAGTTACTCTTTATCTAAGAATTGATCTTCTCCTCTTTCGAGGTTTTATGCGAAAGAAAATACACATGAACACTTTTACTGACTAACAGATCAGTATTATGCATAAGACCACTTGGAAGAGACCCTGAAGGACTCCCATTAGTTTATGGGCATCACCATAGGATAGACAAAAATAGTACCATACATTTTATTGAAAGTTAAAGATAGCGGAACAAACTTACAGCAGATGAGGTAGGAAGATCTGCAATAACCGAAAGAAAATACTAAACAATGGGTGAGTCTGTACAGTATACATCAATATACAGCTTAGTTACAACAAAACAAATAAAAGCTTATTATCAATACCCAAACAATCATATATATATGACAAATACCTCTCCGGATTTTATCAAAATAACCAAACCTTATTGTCTCATCACTCCTGTCCCTAAGATTTGTCCCTAATCTTGACTACAGATGTAGCCCCCTTCTCTAGGTCCCTTTACCGTAGGACTGCTTTAAAGGTAAGACAATCCTCCGTCCCGAACCTAACTAGTCTCCTGTCACTCCTACGTCTCCCTGTGACACTGAGTGATCGGACAATAAGCTATCCACTGTATATAACAGACGTGACTCTATCACAAGGACTCTACCACTTTGGTATCATGTGGGTATTGGAAAGTCACAAAAACTAACTTTAAAAAGTTTCTGAAAAAGAAAAGTTTAGATGTGAGCAAATCTTATCTCATGGCAAAAGCAAAATGAAAAGTTCATTGATACATAAACCAAAAACAGCATAACAGGTAAATGCAATAAAATCTCCACAATGTGACCTACTATGTAACCACTAGATTCACTTATAATAACCAGATAGTGAATTCACACTCGTCAGTAAGAGATTCTCAAAATTTCCACTTCTTTTTAGTCTTTTTTTTACTTCGTTTTGTACCTAGAAAACATCTTTATGATTAGATCACACAGGACTAATGACTGGTCGCATGGTCACATCTCTTCCTGTACATAATCATATAGTATTATACATACACCAATAATATGAAGTGACTGGGCGCTTATTACCGATATAATATTTGGATCCTACTGAATTGTCTCTTGTCTGACTGAGATCATCATATATTACACATAAAATAACCACCATAGAAATAACAGCAAAGTGTAAACGATACATCACCTAAGGTTTCAAAGCCTTTTTATGAGAATAATATATCATATGATCCTTTTTGTAATAGTAGCATTGGTATGGATCCTTTATCCTTACACCCATCTTTTGACTGACAGGCCTCTTTACAGACACTTGGACTCTTGGCCTCAGTTATATCGCTTCTTTTAAGGCCACTAGTATCACCTCAGACATTGGCTTTGTCGTCTCCCATAGTTTTGGCTGACCTGTAAAGAAGACACCAGTACAGACAAGGACATACCTATATAGGCCACCTGTAAGGACATACCTATATAGGCCACCTGCGGCAGGTAGATGACGTCCACTTACATTCCCTGAAACAGGCAGGAAGATGACAGACTATGCAGACAGGCACTTTACGGTGTTACTTACAGTAGGTTATGACAGGTGTAGATAATACAGCCCTACACAACCCTCTTTGCTATATTTGTTGTCCCCTGGGCCGCCCAATGTGAGGATTCTACACCACATTACACATGGCTTCCTTCTGCTGGTTTTGTCAGATAACTTACAGTGGGATACAAGGCAGGCGGCAAATAGTTATTGGATGCCATCTTTACCCTGTACCTTCTCTCCATCCGCTGGTCTCACAGCTTGTCGCTGATTGTCTCTGGAAAAGACTTAAAAACAAACAGATCCACATCTCCCCTCCACCTGTACACTATGTACGGTTACCTCAGGAAGAGACCGGAAACATCTCCCCATCCACCTGTATACTATGTACGGTTACCTCAGGAAGAGACAGGAAACATCTCCCCCTCCACCTGTATACTATGTACGGTTACCTCAGGAAGAGACCGGAAACATCTCCCCATCCACCTGTATACTATGTACGGTTACCTCAGGAAGAGACCGGAAACATCTCCCCATCCACCTGTATACTATGTACGGTTACCTCAGGAAGAGACCGGAAACATCTCCCCATCCCCCTGTATACTATGTACGGTTACCTCAGGAAGAGACCGGAAACATCTCCCCATCCACCTGTACACTATGTACGGTTACCTCAGGAAGAGACCGGAAACATCTCCCCATCCCCCTATATACTATGTACGGTTACCTCAGGAAGAGACCGGAAACATCTCCCCATCCACCTGTATACTATGTACGGTTACCTCAGGAAGAGACCGGAAACATCTCCCCATCCACCTGTATACTATGTACGGTTACCTCAGGAAGAGACCGGAAACATCTCCCCCTCC
This sequence comes from Dendropsophus ebraccatus, assembly GCF_027789765.1. Classification (NCBI taxonomy): domain Eukaryota; kingdom Metazoa; phylum Chordata; class Amphibia; order Anura; family Hylidae; genus Dendropsophus; species Dendropsophus ebraccatus. Next base: position 1,342,221 of record NC_091457.1, on the reverse strand, counting down.
ACCTGTACACTATGTACGGTTACCTCAGGAAGAGACCGGAAACATCTCCCCCTCCACCTGTACACTATGTACGGTTACCTCAGGAAGAGACCGGAAACATCTCCCCATCCACCTGTACACTATGTACGGTTACCTCAGGAAGAGACCGGAAACATCTCCCCCTCCACCTGTATACTATGTACGGTTACCTCAGGAGGAGACCGGAAACATCTCCCCCTCCACCTGTACACTATGTACGGTTACCTCAGGAAGAGACCGGAAACATCTCCCCATCCAGCTGTACACTATGTACGGTTACCTCAGGAAGAGACCGGAAACATCTCCCCATCCACCTGTACACTATGTACGGTTACCTCAGGAAGAGACCGGAAACATCTCCCCATCCACCTGTACACTATGTACGGTTACCTCAGGAAGAGACCGGAAACATCTCCCCCTCCACCTGTACACTATGTACGGTTACCTCAGGAAGAGACCGGAAACATCTCCCCCTCCACCTGTATACTATGTACGGTTACCTCAGGAAGAGACCGAAAACATCTCCCCATCCACCTGTACACTATGTACGGTTACCTCAGGAAGAGACCGGAAACATCTCCCCATTCCCCTGTACACTATGTACGGTTACCGCAGGAAGAGACCGGAAACATCTCCCCATTCCCCTGTACACTATGTACGGTTACCTCAGGAAGAGACCGGAAACATCTCCCCATCCACCTGTATACTATGTACGGTTACCTCAGGAAGAGACCGGACGCATCTCCCCATCCCCCTGTACACTATGTACGGTTACCTCAGGAAGAGACCGGAAACATCTCCCCATCCACCTGTATACTATGTACGGTTACCTCAGGAAGAGACCGGAAACATCTCCCCCTCCTCCTGTACACTATGTACGGTTACCTCAGGAAGACACCGGAAACATCTCCTCCTCCACCTGTATACTATGTACGGTTACCTCAGGAAGAGACCGGGAACATCTCCCCATCCACCTGTATACTATGTACGGTTACCTCAGGAGGAGACCGGAAACATCTCCCCCTCCACCTGTACACTATGTACGGTTACCTCAGGAAGAGACCGGAAACATCTCCCCATCCCCCTGTATACTATGTGCGGTTACCTCAGGAAGAGACCGGAAACATCTCCCCATCCATCTGTACACTATGTACGGTTACCTCAGGAAGAGACCGGAAACATCTCCCCCTCCACCTGTACACTATGTACGGTTACCTCAGGAAGAGACCGGAAACATCTCCCCATCCACCTGTATACTATGTACGGTTACCTCAGGAAGAGATCGGAAACATCTCCCCATCCACCTGTACACTATGTACGGTTACCTCAGGAAGAGACCGGAAACATCTCCCCATCCACCTGTATACTATGTACGGTTACCTCAGGAAGAGATCGGAAACATCTCCCCATCCACCTGTACACTATGTACGGTTACCTCAGGAAGAGACCGGAAACATCTCCCCATCCCCCTGTACACTATGTACGGTTACCTCAGGAAGAGATCGGAAACATCTCCCCATCCACCTGTATACTATGTACGGTTACCTCAGGAAGAGACCGGAAACATCTCCCCATCCACCTGTATACTATGTACGGTTACCTCAGGAAGAGACAGGAAACATCTCCCCATCCACCTGTATACTATGTACGGTTACCACAGGAAGAGACCGGAAACATCTCCCCATCCACCTGTACACTATGTACGGTTACCTCAGGAAGAGACCGGAAACATCTCCCCCTCCACCTGTTATGACAGGCAGGCGTAGACAAGACAAAAGACAGTGGGCCCTAGATCTGAACCCACCCACTGTCACCTGCCTACTTGCCTCAGTCGACCCTAAACGGTCGTGGACAACCACGGAGTCGGTCCCTACACTGCGTAGGTGAATACACAAAACGTAGACAGACAAACAAAACACAATAGAGGATAGTCAACTAGCAGGGTCAAAACCAAACAGACAACGCAGTACAAAATCAGAAGGAGAGCGGATAGTCAAATGTCAGGCAAGAGGTCAGAATACGGGTAGAGCAATAGCAAGGGGATTAGGACAGGGACCGCTGGGAAAGGAGCAGGGGAGCTGGGACTAGTAACAACTAATAGCCAGCAGGGAACTGAGGGATCTGACTGCTTTTTATCCTGAATCAGAGACTAGGTCCAGCAGCTGATTGGACCAGCCCTGATCCCAGCACCAAGCTCAGCTGAACAGATCTAGCAGTGCAGTAACCCCTGCACAGCCAGAAGTCTGACAGGCAAGGTAGGTGTGGCTGGAAAGTAAAACACAGTTCATTCAGTGCAAACACAGACAGAAATTCAGCGCTTCCTCGGCCGCCCGGCACGGACTGAGGAGCGCAAAGTCACATTTCTAACACCACCTGTACACTATGTACGGTTACCTCAGGAAGAGACCGGAAACATCTCCCCCTCCACCTGTACACTATGTACGGTTACCTCAGGAAGAGACCGGAAACATCTCCCCCTCCACCTGTATACTATGTACGGTTACCTCAGGAAGAGACCAGAAACATCTCCCCATCCCCCTGTACACTATGTACGGTTACCTCAGGAAGAGACCGGACACATCTCCCCATTCCCTTGTACGCTTTGTACGCTGTTACCTTGGGAAGAGACCGGAAACATCTCCCCATCCCCCTGTACACTATGTACGGTTACCTCAGGAAGAGACCGGAAACATCTCCCCATCCACCTGTATACTATGTACGGTTACCTCAGGAAGAGACCGGAAACATCTCCCCATCCACCTGTACGCTTTGTACGCTGTTACCTTGGGAAGAGACCGGAAACATCTCCCCATCCCCCTGTACACTATGTACGGTTACCTCAGGAAGAGACCGGAAACATCTCCCCATCCCCCTGTACACTATGTACGGTTACCTCAGGAGGAGACCGGAAACATCTCCCCCTCCACCTGTATACTATGTACGGTTACCTCAGGAGGAGACCGGAAACATCTCCCCCTCCACCTGTACACTATGTACGGTTACCTCAGGAAGAGACCGGAAACATCTCCCCATCCAGCTGTACACTATGTACGGTTACCTCAGGAAGAGACCGGACACATCTCCCCATTCCCTTGTACGCTTTGTACGCTGTTACCTTGGGAAGAGACCGGAAACATCTCCCCATCCCCCTGTACACTATGTACGGTTACCTCAGGAAGAGACCGGAAACATCTCCCCATCCACCTGTATACTATGTACGGTTACCTCAGGAAGAGACCGGAAACATCTCCCCATCCACCTGTACGCTTTGTACGCTGTTACCTTGGGAAGAGCACAGAAACCACCGCATCACCAGCTTCATCCATCATCCATCACCCTTTAGGCTTCAGGGTTTGTCTGCGTGAACGTTGCGTCAGCCGCTCTATGGCGGCTTTTCTTCTTCATTGAACATTTTTTTTTTTTACAAGTGTTTTTGGTAAGCCCAGGGACCAAACAAATCTCTAATTTGCCAAGTAACCCATAATGGTGGGCTTCATATAGACATCTGCACAGTTACCTTCAACCATCTTACATGTCTCAGTGATTGTCCTCACCTCCAGCTTATGGCAGGAGCGGTTTCTGCAGTGGAACGTCACGCTGCATGGCGGTCACCATATATCCTTGCGTCTTGTGTCATCCATCTTTGAAAAGTCTGAGATAATCTACAATAAAAAAACTTTTAAACTTTCATTAATATTTGGGCTTTCAATTACATTTTCATCTTTCACAATTTAAAATATCAAACACAATAAGTAATAAAAACATCCTTATTCAAAAATAAAAAATTTGTACGGTGTTTAAAAAAAAATTTAAAACATCAAAATTGGCTACTCCATCAAAATGGGCTGCTCCCATTTCCATTCACCTCTATCCCCTCCCCCATTTGAATCTACATCAAGAGGCAACAGAGATGCTGGATTCAATGCACTTAACACAAAATATATATATATTGGGGGGGCATAAGGAGTGCAGACTGGAGCCATGGACATGGGTTTGGTTTTTACTAGGGATAAAAATACATATATATTCATGAGCTAAGTTTGCTATAATCATCACAAAACTGTTAACCCTAAAAGTAAAAACATAAAAAAAATTAAATAAATCAGCTGAAATGAATATTCCTTCAATCCGCTGCTCTTATCAGTAAGCAGACCGCTCTGGGCCTCACTTCTAACCTTGAGCAGTGAGCAGTAAAATCATAGATACAAGAGTTAAAACTTCTTGGAAGTTTTTTTTTTTTTTTTTTTTCTAACATCCTTGAAGTTACAGAAGATATCAGATGTGCTCTTATACACCAGACTGTAACCTTGGACAGTGGCACACATACTTATAACTTAGTAGGAAAAAAAACAAAACAATTTGCATAGAACTTATTAGGATAGATGTGTACACATATGTACACATATATATATATAAAGACTTGTTAAATAAAGTTACATAGAAATATATATATTACAGTAGTAAGTTACTACTCCTTAGAAATATATATATTTTACTGTAGTAAACTACTTCTTCTTAGAAATATCATACGTTGGGGACACACACTTAAAGAAAATCTGCTTACAATATATATTGGGATACATATATACCTACAACATACTTTTTAAATACAAATGTGTAAGTTACAGTAATAAGTTACTACAGGCTCCTTATACCATTGGGTTCTTAATAAGTGCACAAAATTCTGCGTTTGATCTTTACCAATTATCACTTTTCTCTTGACATTCCTAATAAAACGTACTTTTTCTCTCTGACTCCTCCTACTGACACTCCCGTATAACAATCTTATACACTAATAGGTCTAATAGACCCGGCTCCTTCAAACAGTCTCTATACTTTTCCCTCCAACAAACCTTTGTCTAACTTTCTTCACCATCAGGTAATAATATTCATTAATAAATGTGCAAAACAGTTGTCAGACTCTATCGGAGAGTCCTGTGCCCGCCCCCTCAGTGACACTAAGCAGTATGGGCGGAGGACAGAAATGCCAGGAGTTAAAATGGCCACCGGACTAGATAACCGGATATAGGGGTGTTGGCTTAGGGCGTGGTTTAGAGACGTCACAATTATAATACAGACGTGGATGATATGTGGGAGTGGTTGGCTTTCAGTCGCCATCTTTGATTACAAAAAAACTGGCGTACATGAATAAGCAAATGTTCCACGGTCGGGACAACAGAAAATGATCAACATTTTGTAACAAGTCACATACTACTTCTAAAGGGGAACACCAGCTTAGTAAAACTGGCTGAAATACAGTATAATGTAGGAGCGTACATTACATTACACTAACAGCTCTGATTCTTTTTTTTTCTTTTTTCTAATGCTGCTTGCATGTGATCTGCAGCCCTCAGAGCTGGTTGATGGCCTTGTACAAAACATAACAAATAACACACATTATGTACTTTGTATGCTGCTTCACTACGCAGCATTAATTAACCTCTTCAGCTCTCTCAGTACTGTATCTAGCAATGAGCTGGACTGTTCTCCTTGTCTGAGTACGTGGCATTGTACTTAGACACTTATATGGCAATATACACTATTTGAGGTTAGGCTGCCCACCTCCACAAAGGCATTGGTCTTACTATCAGGTCAGGGGCACTTTAAATCAAAGTAACTACTTCAACAGCCGACCAAGGGGAAGATTCCTGCAGAACAAAGGGTCTATACGCCACCATTGGAGGTAGGTTGGCTCCTGCAGAACAAAGGGTCTATACGCCACCATTGGGGGTAGGTTGGCTCCTGCAGAACATAGGGTCTATACGCCACCATTGGGGGTAGGTTGGCTCCTGCAGAACATAGGGTCTATATGCCACCATTGGACGTAGGTTGGCTTTTTGCAGGATCTGGGGTTTGTATACAGATATAAACTGGGTGCAATGGTGTAACATAATGATGTGGCTTGGGTCTGCCACACACACTACAATATTCTGTCTTATCTAGATATTGTTGGTCACCGGCACATGACATGTCCACCCAGCTGGACCTGTGCTTCCCACCCATTATCCTGAATGTTTTCCTTCTGTCTGACCCTCTGGCTCTCATCTATCTACTCCACACCCTCCCCTCTTAGAACTCTAATCCTTGATTCCCCCTTAGGGATAGTACTTACATTGACCCCTAAGGTTCCTGGAAATTCCAAGGACCCATTTGCCCTGCATGTTACATGTAGGTCTGGTCACCTACCCACAAGGCAAAAATAAGTGTGCACAGGAGTGTAAGGGGTTTCCCAGGTATTGGTCAGAGAGCCAGAGGCTGGTGGGGCTAAGGCATGCATCTGCCTTCATATCAAACCTCCTAAAGATCTGTTTTAGATCTTGCACTGCATCTTCTCATGCCCATCGCTAACTATATCTTAGCTGTTCAATTTCCCATAGCCCTCCCATAAAGATGATGAGTTTCTCTTTAGTGAACATCTGTCCCATTCTCACCCTGATCCTAGATAGCTTATCGGGGACTCTCCAGACCTGTCTAGGTCTTGTCTAGTAGGCTCCTGCTTGCGCGGGCGGGATGCCTTCCCTCTTTGCTCTCTCCTTCTAGGAGGCGAGAAATCGTCCACGGATCTACTGATCCATGCCGTGTATGTCGGTAAGCCTTCCACAAGGCAAACCCAAGGAGTGGAACTAATACAAGTACTGTTTCCACCATCCTCTGGACAGATAATTCTCAGTTCAGGAACCCATTCATACAAAGAGTCTATGCGCCTACTGTCTGTGACCTTGCAGCTGTTCTCGATGCCATGCTGTATTACAAGGGTTAAGCATTAATCACAGCCTCCCCGTAAGGACGCAGAAGTGATCATGTTCGGCAATCCCTTTCCTTAATTCAGCATAAATACAGCAACAGCTTATCTCAATCACACCACAGTTTGCGACGGCAATGCAGCACTTTAACCTTGTCCTATCCTGGGTTACAGAGTTCTTTGTCTAACAAATAGACTCAGCTTTACAAACATATATAGAGAACACAGGTGTGACGGGAATCTGATTAGATCCGTTCCCCGGAGGCACAGATAGTACGTAAGAAAGGAAAGTCTCTCTTACCTGGCCAGTTATATCTGCGCGTCCGATGACGGATAAATCACCACATCCCGTCAGTCTGCGTTCTGGTTGCAAGAGGCTGAGTCCCTGCCAAGGGCGCCAAATGTTAAGGTTAAATTTATATGTCGACCTCTCTCTATGGAGAGAAGCCAAAAACCCAGGTAAAGGATGGTTTTTAAATTATATCTAGAGTTGGAATCCTGCAGTATTACCAGCTCGTCACTTATACGTCATGGACACAGATAAGACAATGTATCATGATTATAAGCCTGGAGAAAATGGCCCAAGTTTTATTATGGTCATCACATTTTATAGACAGATAAAATATAGGGTGGTAACAAATGCTAATAAGACATAGATGAGGCGGTGCTAGTGATTTAGATATTCAGTCATGCGCAATGGCATCTATATTAGTATTCATTATTATTATTCAAAAAGGTCAAAAAGGGTAGAACAATACATTCTGTACAAAGATACTTTTTCATGAATCCAAGAGCACAATGTAGTTGTTTTCCATAAATTAATTATAGATAAGAGTCTCTGGGTCCTTGGGGATTGTGTCTACAAATGATAACTTTCCAGGAGTTGTTCTCAGTGACGTGCGTCCAGCATTCCTCTTCTTCATCCAGAACATCTCTCATCACCCTCTGATCACGCTCTCATCACGCTCTGATCATCTCCAGTCTCTTCATAGGGCAATATATATAGGTGTAGTCATATAGGTACGGTGCAGGTAGGTAAAATCCCATAATCTGGCCTTATCAATAGTATATAGTAGCAGTATACAGTATATACCACTAGAGGTCAGTACAGTATATAGTAGCAGTATACAGTATATACCACTAGAGGTCAGTACAGTATATAGTATATAGTAGCAGTATACAGTATATACCACTAGAGGTCAGTACAGTATATAGTAGCAGTATACAGTATATACCACTAGAGGTCAGACCTGTATTTCCTGTTATCAGAATAGAAAATGAAAGCAATGAGAGGAATCCTCCGTGTCACAGCGGCCATTACAAGGTGGAGGCTTCCTTCCTGGGGTCCCGGAGCTGTGAGGAACATGGGGGCCCCCAGACCTCTCCTCTACCTGCTGCTGCTATCCCTGGGGGCCACAGGTAAGTGTCACTGCCCGGGGGGAGGGGGGATAGGCTTCCATCTATAGTCACTGAGGTAAGTGTCACTGCCCGGGGGGGGGATAGGCTTCCATCTATAGTCACTGAGGTGTCACTGCCCGGGGGAGGGGGGATAGGCTTCCATCTATAGTCACTGAGGTAAGTGTCACTGCCCGGGGGAGGGGGGAGGGGGGATAGGCTTCCATCTATAGTCACTGAGGTGTCACTGCCCGGGGGAGGGGGGATAGGCTTCCATCTATAGTCACTGAGGTAAGTGTCACTGCCCGGGGGGAGGGGGGATAGGCTTCCATCTATAGTCACTGAGGTGTCACTGCCCGGGGGGGGGATAGGCTTCCATCTATAGTCGCTGAGGTGTCACTGCCCGGGGGGGGGATAGGCTTCCATCTATAGTCACTGAGGTGTCACTGCCCGGGGGGGGGATAGGCTTCCATCTATAGTCGCTGAGGTGTCACTGCCCGGGGGGGGGGGGATAGGCTTCCATCTATAGTCACTGAGGTGTCACTGCCCGGGGGAGGGGGGATAGGCTTCCATCAATAGTCACTGAGGTAAGTGTTACTGCCCGGGGGGGGGGGGGGGGGGGGAGATAGGCTTCCATCTATAGTCACTGAGGTAAGTGTCACTGCCCGGGGGGAGGGGGGATAGGCTTCCATCTATAGTGGCTGAGGTGTCACTGCCCGGGGGAGGGGGGATAGGCTTCCATCTATAGTCGCTGAGGTAAGTGTCACTGCCCGGGGGAGGGGGGATAGGCTTCCATCTATAGTCACTGAGGTGTCACTGCCCGGGGGAGGGGGGATAGGCTTCCATCTATAGTCACTGAGGTAAGTGTCACTGCCCGGGGGGGGGATAGGCTTCCATCTATAGTCACTGAGGTAAGTGTCACTGCCTGGGGGAGGGGGGATAGGCTTCCATCTATAGTCACTGAGGTGTCACTGCCCGGGGGAGGGGGGATAGGCTTCCATCTATAGTCACTGAGGTGTCACTGCCCGGGGGGGGGGGGGATAGGCTTCCATCTATAGTCACTGAGGTAAGTGTCACTGCCCGGGGGGGGGGGGGGATAGGCTTCCATCTATAGTCACTGAGGTAAGTGTCACTGCCCGGGGGGAGGGGGGATAGGCTTCCATCTATAGTCACTGAGGTGTCACTGCCCGGGGGAGGGGGGATAGGCTTCCATCTATAGTCACTGAGGTAAGTGTCACTGCCCGGGGGAGGGGCGATAGGCTTCCATCTATAGTCACTGAGGTAAGTGTCACTGCCCGGGGGAGGGGGGATAGCCTTCCATCTATAGTCACTGAGGTGTCACTGCCCGGGGGAGGGGAGATAGGCTTCCATCTATAGTCGCTGAGGTAAGTGTTACTGCCGGGGGGAGGGGGGATAGGCTTCCATCTATAGTCGCTGAGGTAAGTGTCACTGCCCGGGGGAGGGGGGATAGGCTTCCATCTATAGTCGCTGAGGTAAGTGTCCCTGCCCGGGGGAGGGGGGATAGGCTTTCATCTATAGTCGCTGAGGTGTCACTGCCCGGGGGAGGGGGGATAGGCTTCCATCTATAGTCGCTGAGGTGTCACTGCCCGGGGGAGGGGGGAGGGGGGATAGGCTTCCATCTATAGTCACTGAGGTGTCACTGCCCGGGGGAGGGGGGATAGGCTTCCATCTATAGTCACTGAGGTAAGTGTCACTGCCTGGGGGAGGGGGGACAGGCTTCCATCTATAGTCGCTGAGGTAAGTGTCCCTGCCCGGGGAGGGGGGATAGGCTTCCATCTATAGTGGCTGAGGTAAGTGTCACTGCCCGGGGGAGGGGGGATAGGTTTCCATCTATAGTCGCTGAGGTAAGTGTCACTGCCGGGGGAGGGGGGGATAGACTTCCATATATAGTCGCTGAGGTAAGTGTCACTGCCCGGGGGAGGGGGGATAGGCTTCCATCTATAGTCACTGAGGTAAGTGTCACTGCCGGGGGAGGGGGGATAGGCTTCCATCTATAGACACTGAGGTAAGTGTCACTGCCCGGGGGGAGGGGGGATAGGCTTCCATCTATAGTGGCTGAGGTGTCATTGCCCGGGGAGGGGGGATAGGCTTCCATCTATAGTCGCTGAGGTAAGTGTCACTGGTCAGTACTGATGCGTCCCTACATCTGGTCAGTATGGGTGTGGGCCTACGTCTGGTCAGTACCGGTGCGGCCCTACGTCTGGTCAGTACCGGTGCGGCCCTATGTCTGGTCAGTACCGGTTGGGACATATGTCTGGTCAGTACCGGTGCGGCTCTACGTCTGGTCAGTACCGGTGCGGCCCTATGTCTGGTTAGTATGGGTGCAGGCCTACGTCTGGTTAGTATGGGTGCAGGCCTACGTCTGGTTAGTATGGGTGCAGGCCTACGTCTGGTTAGTATGGGTGCAGGCCTACGTCTGGTCAGTTCCGGTGGGGACATATGTCTGGTCAGTACTGGTGCGGGCGTACGTCTGGTCAGTACCGGTGCGGGCCTACGTCTGGTCAGTACCGGTGAGGACATATGTCTGGTCAGTACCGGTGCGGGCCTATGTCTGGTCAGTACCGGTGCGGGCCTACGTCTGGTCAGTATGGGTGCGGCCCTATGTCTGGTCAGTACCGGTGCGGCCCTATGTCTGGTCAGTATGGGTGCGGCCCTATGTCTGGTCAGTACCGGTGTGGGCCTACGTCTGGTCAGTATGGGTGCGGCCCTATGTCTGGTCAGTACCGGTGCGGCCCTATGTCTGGTCAGTATGGGTGCGGCCCTATGTCTGGTCAGTACGGGTGTGGGCCTACATCTGGTCAGTACCGGTGTGGGCCTATGTCTGGTCAGTACCGGTGTGGGCCTACGTCTGGTCAGTACCGGTGCGGCCCTATGTCTGGTCAGTATGGGTGCGGCCCTATGTTTGGTCAGTATGGGTGTGGGCCTACGTCTGGTCAGTACCGGTGTGGGCCTACGTCTGGTCAGTATGGGTGTGGGCCTACGTCTGGTCAGTACCGGTGTGGGCCTACGTCTGGTCAGTATGGGTGTGGGCCTACGTCTGGTCAGTATGGGTGCAGCCCTATGTCTGGTCAGTACCGGTGCGGCCCTATGTCTGGTCAGTATGGGTGCGGCCCTATGTCTGGTCAGTACGGGTGTGGGCCTACATCTGGTCAGTACCGGTGTGGGCCTACGTCTGGTCAGTACCGGTGTGGGCCTACGTCTGGTCAGTACCGGTGCGGCCCTATGTCTGGTCAGTATGGGTGCGGCCCTATGTTTGGTCAGTATGGGTGTGGGCCTACGTCTGGTCAGTACCGGTGCGGCCCTATGTCTGGTCAGTACGGGTGCGGCCCTATGTCTGGTCAGTATGGGTGCGGCCCTATGTCTGGTCAGTACGGGTGTGGGCCTACGTCTGGTCAGTATGGGTGCGGCCCTATGTCTGGTCAGTACCGGTGCGGCCCTATGTCTGGTCAGTATGGGTGCGGCCCTATGTCTGGTCAGTACGGGTGTGGGCCTACGTCTGGTCAGTACCGGTGGGGCCCTACGTCTGGTCTTTTATTATGACTCTTTCATAAATCACACCCAATATATTGGAACACCACCCATATTGGAATAGTGGCACACATTAGACTCCTTGTCCCCCTTAGTGTCCCTGAGACAGTGGCGTAGCTACTATGAAGGCAGGGGAGGCGACTGCTATGGGGCCCCTGCATGAAGGGGGCCCGAGGAAGCCTGCCCTGCCTTCATGGTAGGTACCCCGCTCCCCCAGGGGTCCAGAGAGGAAGAGGGACCCCCACTGCACTGTTCAGCCTCCTCACTGTAGTGCCGGGTGAGCGGGCTGAACAGAGGAGCAGGACCTGCCAGACGGCACAGGAGAGGGATGAAGGACCTTTGGGTCACATGACCCAAAGGTCCTCAATACTTCTATGTGAAGATCAGCCCGGACTACAGGAGGAGGAGGGGGAAGCCTGGGAGCTGTAAGTGCTGTGTATGTGTGTCAGTGAGTGTATATATGTATCTGTGGGTATATGTATATGTCAGTGAGTGTATATATGTATCTGTGGGTATATATGTATATGTCAGTATGTGTATGTATCTGTGGGTATATGTATATGTCAGTGAGTGTATATATGTATCTGTGGGTATATGTATATGTCAGTGAGTGTATATATGTATCTGTGGGTATATGTATATGTCAGTGTGTGTATATATGTATCTGTGGGTATATGTATATGTCAGTGAGTGTATATATGTATCTGTGGGTATATATGTATATGTCAGTGAGTGTATATATGTATCTGTGGGTATATGTATATGTCAGTGAGTGTATATATGTATCTGTGGGTATATATGTATATGTCAGTGAGTGTATATATGTATCTGTGTATATATTTATATGTCAGTGAGTGTATATATGTATCTGTGGGTATATGTCAGTGAGTGTATATATGTATCTGTGGGTATATGTCAGTGTGTGTGTATATATGTATCTGTGTGTATATTTATATGTCAGTATGTGTATGTATCTGTGGCTATATGTGTGTGTATGTCAGCAATGTCTGTAGCACTGGTGTATATGTGTATGTGTGTATGTCAGCAATGTCTGTAGCACTGGTGTATATGTGTGTGTGTGTATGTCAGCAATGTCTGTAGCACTGGTGTATATGTGTGTATGTCAGCAATGTCTGTAGCACTGGTGTATATGTGTGTATGTCAGCAATGTCTGTAACACTGGTGTATATGTGTGTGTGTGTATGTCAGCAATGTCTGTAGCACTGGTGTATATGTGTGTGTATGTCAGCAATGTTTGTAGCACTGGTGTATATGTGTGTGTTTGTGTATGTCAGCAATGTCTGTAACACTGGTGTATATGTGTGTGTGTGTGTATGTCAGCAATGTCTGTAGCACTGGTGTATATGTGTGTGTATGTCAGCAATGTTTGTAGCACTGGTGTATATATGTGTGTGTATGTCAGCAATGTCTGTAGCACTGGTGTATATGTGTGTGTGTATGTCAGCAATGTCTGTAGCACTGGTGTATATGTGTGTATGTCAGCAATGTCTGTAGCACTGGTGTATATATGTGTATATGTGTGTATGTCAGCAATGTCTGTAGCACTGGTGTATATGTGTGTGTGTGTGTATGTCAGCAATGTCTGTAGCACTGGTGTATATGTGTTTGTGTATGTCAGCAATGTTTGTAGCACTGGTGTATATATGTGTGTGTATGTCAGCAATGTCTGTAGCACTGGTGTATATGTGTATATGTGTGTATGTCAGCAATGTCTGTAGCACTGGTGTACATGTGTGTGTTTGTGTATGTCAGCAATGTTTGTAGCACTGGTGTATATATGTGTGTGTATGTCAGCAATGTTTGTAGCACTGGTGTATATATGTGTGTGTATGTCAGCAATGTCTGTAGCACTGGTGTATATGTGTGTGTGTATGTCAGCAATGTCTGTAGCACTGGTGTATATGTGTGTGTGTATGTCAGCAATGTCTGTAGCACTGGTGTATATGTGTGTGTGTGTGTATGTCAGCAATGTCTGTAGCACTGGTGTATATGTGTATATGTGTGTATGTCAGCAATGTCTGTAGCACTGGTGTATATGTGTGTGTATGTCAGCAATGTCTGTAGCACTGGTGTATATGTGTGTGTGTGTATGTCAGCAGTGTCTGTAGCACTGGTGTATATGTGTGTGTTTGTGTATGTCAGCAATGTCTGTAGCACTGGTGTATATGTGTGTGTATGTCAGCAATGTCTGTAGCACTGGTGTATATGTGTGTGTGTGTATGTCAGCAATGTCTGTAGCACTGGTGTATATGTGTGTGTGTGTGTATGTCAGCAATGTCTGTAGCACTGGTGTATATGTGTGTGTGTGTATGTCAGCAATGTCTGTAGCACTGGTGTATATGTGTGTGTGTGTATGTCAGCAATGTCTGTAGCACTGGTGTATATGTGTGTGTGTGTGTGTGTATGTCAGCAGTGTCTGTAGCACTGGTGTATATGTGTGTGTGTATGTCAGCAATGTCTGTAGCACTGGTGTATATGTGTGTATGTCAGCAATGTCTGTAGCACTGGTGTATATATGTGTATATGTGTGTATGTCAGCAATGTCTGTAGCACTGGTGTATATGTGTGTGTGTGTATGTCAGCAATGTCTGTAGCACTGGTGTACATGTGTGTGTTTGTGTATGTCAGCAATGTCTGTAGCACTGGTGTATATGTGTGTGTGTGTATGTCAGCAATGTCTGTAGCACTGGTGTATATGTGTGTATGTCAGCAATGTCTGTAGCACTGGTGTATATGTGTGTGTGTGTGTATGTCAGCAATGTCTGTAGCACTGGTGTATATGTGTTTGTGTATGTCAGCAATGTTTGTAGCACTGGTGTATATATGTGTGTGTATGTCAGCAATGTCTGTAGCACTGGTGTATATGTGTTTGTGTATGTCAGCAATGTTTGTAGCACTGGTGTATATATGTGTGTGTATGTCAGCAATGTCTGTAGCACTGGTGTATATGTGTGTGTATGTCAGCAATGTCTGTAGCACTGGTGTATATATATGTGTTTGCCCCCAAAGATGTTCTGCAGCAGCTTCTATTAATGTTGGGCTCTAATAAAAGAACCCACCACTAATATCTGCTGCATTTTCTTTTATTTCTGGTTGAGTATTTCTTATTACACTGAGATGATTTCCCTGTGTACAGTCTACTCATGGTGTATACATCAGCACTAGTGTAATCACAGCGTATACATGTGTGTATGTCAGTGGCGTATCTGTATATATGTTAATGGTGCCTCTGTGTGTGTATATGTGCGTCAATGTCTGTGTTTGGCGGGGGGGGGGGGGCGTACAGGATTTATGGGGCCCCATACAGTTTTTTGCTATGGGGCCCCATGAATCCTAGCTACGCCCTGCCCTGAGATATTCCACTGACTGCAGACCGCAGGGATCTGTCTGGTTAGGGCCGACTGAGAATGCTCCAGCTCATCTAGTCAGGATTAAAGGGGTGGTCAGGGCAAAATAAAAGAGAATGCTGGGCATCAACATAATAGAGAAGTGCCCCTTACCCGTCCCGGTGCAGCACAGTCCCTGCCCCCGTCTCCTGCTGGTTTCCTGTATCCCCCAGTTCCTTGGACCACTGACCTAGGGGAACACCACTACCAACTGAGGGGGGACACTACCAACTTATTACTTCAGGAAGCGGGATAGGGAACTGTGACCCCTAACTAGGCCTTGTCCTCTGACTGACACAGACTAACTCCACTGAACCTGAAGGGGGCAGTATGTTCTGCACTGAGGCCTATGTGAGGGAACCTCTTACCACCAGACAATATTAGCTACTAATCCATTGGCAGCACTGCAGTGCATGGGACGCCCATCCCAGGATCCCTGAGGGTCTGACCGCCATTCATCGTTATAGCGAGTATTACGATCATGTGACTTGTTGGACTCGCTCACATATAGGGATTCACGATGCACCAAAATATGGCTACTACTAGATACTAGTATTGGTACTTAGTGGTGGGAATCGATACCGGATTCCCTGGTTTGGAATACATTTGTCTCAGTGACATGTCAGCGGTGTGTATTGGTGGGGGTCCAGTGCTGAGACCCCCGCCAGTCTCTAGAACTATTACCTATGTAACGCCTCCTGAGCCGCCACTATGTGCAGAGGACCCCCGCTGCTAATGACTGCCACTAGTGATCCCGCTGCTGCCAGTCATTTAACCCTTCCAGTGCTGTGCTGTAACACAACTGCAGCATTAAAATAGATGAATGAAATGTGCCGCACCTGTATAGCGTCCGATCAGCACCCCCGTAATGTGACTGGGTTTGTACCCGCCCTACTATAGCACCATATCCCAATAAGGCGTCTATCAATTGATTATAAAAGATCCCTAGAGGGAACTTAAATATTGTAAAAAAAATTCATTTAAAAAAGTGCTTAAAGGACAAGTGCCATGAAAAACCTTTTCCCAGTAATTGAAGCACATTACAAAGTTATATAACTGTGTAATGAGCTTCAACCACCTATCTGCCTCCCTTCCCTGTCTTTTCCCCCCTCCACCCCCCACCAGGAACTCTAGGTCCTGTTACAGCAGCCCCCCCCCTCCCCAGTCCAAGTGATGGCTTGCAGTTGTTCAGCCAATGGGAGCTGAGCAAGCTGAGTCACCTGACAAGGCAGGGGAGGGGGAGGCTAGTGTAACAGGAGAAGGAGCTGAGAGAAGAGCTTGGTGACGGTGATGACAGTAATCAGGTCTGTGTGAGTCAGGACACTGCCTGGTGGGGGGTGGAGGGGGGAAAAGACAGGGAAGGGAGGCAGATAGGTGATTGAAGTATATTACAGAGTTATATAACTTTGTAATGTGCTTCAATTACTGGGAAAAAGTTTTTCATGGCACTTGTCCTTTAAAAAAAAAAAAAAAAAAAAAAAACGCCCCTAATTTTTATTTTTAACTCTGTTTTTGTGTTGCAGCATGTAAAAGAACATTGGGTCACTCACACACTGCAGTACATGAGGGGTTAAGCAGAAGGTAGTTCGCTCCCGCACCTACAGTGTGAATTTAACCAGAAGGCCTTAAAATACAGTGGACTGACAGAACAAGCAGCCATTGGCTCTCCGCTCTGCCAGTCACTTGTGTAGCTGCAGCCAGGATTCTGCCTCAGGCCACAAGAGATTTTAGTTTTTGGCCACATCACCGAGTATATACTCTCTCTCTCTCTATATATATATACACAGTGCTTTGTGCTGTGTGTAGGGGAGGGGGGGTCCCATATAGTTCCCGTACATGACCCCTTGCTCCCGGCCCAGCTAATAGCCGGAGCCACGTGGTTCAGGGTGGGGTCACGGCGTGCCGCTGCATCCTAATGCGGAAAGGGGTTAAGTAGTAAATAAAGTACAAGGTCCATAAATATATGTATATAATATATATGTATCATTGTGAACTATAGTTTATAGTTTTATACTTAAGGCGTACCTGTCATTTTTATTGCAGAAATCAGTAGTATAAGCGATTTTAAGAAACTCTGTAATAGGTTTCATCAGCCAAAAAAGCCTCCTTCTGTCCTCAAGAAGCAATCTCCCAGCCTCCCCCCCCCGACTTCTTATCTGTGCATTATCAGGCAAACACGTCTTCATTACAGAGAAGCCAGTGAGGACGGGCTCTGCTCTCTCCATTCTATCCTGTGCGCTCCGGTGCGCACGGCCGAAAACCTACGCCAGCTGAGGACTGGAGTAGGTTTTCGGCGTATCTTTTGGCGGAACGGATGATGAATCGTGCAGATTCTGAGTCCGCGCCCCGCTCCCTTCACACCCCCTCCCCGCCCCCTAGTGTACCCGGCGGAAAGTGCTGATTTGCGAATATTTTATCCGCAAATCGGCCATTTGTGAATAAAATAATGCGCAAATCGGCACTTTCCGCCGAAACCCCCCTGTACGCCCGTTGATACATGTCCCTCTAAAGTTATAAATATACATTAAGAGTCTTAATGTATATTTATAACTTTTGTGGTTAAATTGCATTTTTTAAATTAGCTGTTAAAAAAAAATGTTTAGGTGTTACGGGTGTTACGAAAAGGTCCAGTTTGGATGGAAGGGCCCAAGAGTCAATAGGACAAGTGATTTTAAGAAACTCAGTAATAGGTTTTATTAAGCCAAAGAGTTTCCTTCTGTATTTAAAGCGCTGTAAGATCAGAGAGAGAGATAGCACGAGAGGTCGGCCCCTTCTGTGACCCTGCCACCCCCTCTGCCACCACCCCGATTCTATTGTCTGCAGAAAAAGCTTCCTGCCCCTGGTGGTTCATGGGAAGGCCACATAGGCGGTGCTGCCCTTCGGGTTGTGTGACACACCTGCAGTTTTCCGGAATCTTCCAGGATTTCATTGGTAGTGTCGTGGTTGTGTATCCTGATGACCTTGATTTATTCCGAATATCGGTCTGTGCCAGTCAGTGTGTTTGTATGTTTGTCAGGTTCTGCAGATTTCAAAAAGAGAATCCTCAATTTTCAGATTGGATAAAGATATTTGTGGCGAGAAACCGCTCCTTGGGTATCTTGACGCCAAACCAATTTCATTTGGACCCGGCTACGGTGCAGGCTGCTGCTGTTGTTTTTTTTTTTAAAGTTTTATTTATGTTTTTAAATTGGAAGACAATCACTCTCCATCTGGAGCGATGATATCGGCTTCCAGCAGCGTCCTGCTCAATTATACTACAAAAGTATACTAGAGAATGAAAAACCAAACCGGAAAAACCTCCTAGTTACAGGGGAATGATCTGCAGAGCGTCCGTTCTCAGATGTGGGCTGGATAGTCTACAAGACATTGGGTGTTGGGTTTATAGCTGACACAAATACACTCGGCCTACAGTCACACAATGCTCAGGAACTGTGCCTCATCCCTCCACCTAGCCGACAACCATGGCTCCCAAATATGATGGACGTGCGCTGGGGCCCCACTAGCTGAATACATTCTACATTGTTCCAGGTTCTCGTCTACGTTCCAGGCTATTGTTGATTGGGTTTCCCCACATAAGTTAAAGCCCTGCAGCAATTCCTGGGATTTGCTTTACTATCGACAAATTATCTGGAACTTTTCAGCCATCGTGCGGCTGTTGAATGATTGGGCCAAGAAAGGATCAACGGGATCATTCCCAAGCAGTTACTGTGGAGGTAGATTTGGCCGTCTGTTATGTCGTAAGATTCCGCTGTCTTGCCTAACCTTCACCTATTTCTAGTGCTGAGAGAAGTTATAAGGTAGGGAACCATGAAGCTTTGGCTCTAGTTGAATCTAGTCGGCCTTCAGGGAATGGCGGCACCTCTTCAAGGGTGTCCAGCATCGTGCCACGGTTCTCACTGATCATCTGATGGAACGGATGTGGACGTTATAGTGAAAGATCTCTGTACAGTCTGGGGCCGGGGTCATAAGTACCTAAATAATAAATAAATAATAATAATATAATAAAAGTATAAAAATATAATATAATAATAATAATAATAATAATAAATAATAAATAAATAATAAAAGCAGAGGTCTCTGTACAAGGGGATTTCTTTTAGAGGATAGCCTTGTTATCCATGGAGAACCTTCTTGCTCCTTCCATGATTCTAGAGCTCATAAATCTGGTGGCTAATCCCTGAAGAGATATCTGCATGCTGTTACATTGTCTGTGAGACCTCGTCCTCCTGTGGATGTTCGGGGACACTTAAGGCCCTATTCTACGGAACAAATATCGTACGTATTTGGCCGATCGGCCGCTACGAACGATAATCGTCCTGTGGAATAGAGTCCAACGATCAGCCGACATCGTTCATGTCGTGAAAAAGCGACTGATATAGCAGCGATCTGCTGGCGTCGCTCCGTTGAATAAGAGCATCGCCAGAAGACGCTGCTGTACCCTATGGGCTGCCCAGATGATCAGCGATCCCCCGGGCAGCCCCCCCGCAGCTCCCCGCCGCCCCCTCCCGCACTCACCCGCTCGCTGCAGCCGCACTGAATAGCGGTGGCAGCAGCGAGCAGGGAATAAGGAGAAAACAAGCGCTGAGAGCGCTCGTTTGCTCCTCTAGACGACCCGTGAAATAGGGGCTTTAGAATAGGAGGTTTCACAGATTCTGGTGCAGGGGTCTTCGTAGTATCTAGTATATTCTAGGGGTTATGCGGAGAGCAGAGAAGGTCCTACCCGCACTTCCTCCCACTGGCTGCTTCAGATAATAACTTCAAGATGAGATGGCTGGAAGTAATAGCTGTCTGATGTTACCGATGTCAGTGACATCGGTCAGTTATTGGACATTGCACGCGGGTATATTGAAAGGATTGTGCACCCACCACCTGAGATGGTCAACAGGAGGAAGTGCTGTCTGCATAACCCTGATTCCATGATTCTTACCTGGACAAGCCAAGCTCAGGTAAGGGTCCAGGACCTGAGTACTGTCAGGGACTTACCTGCCTGCATAACCCCCAGCCAGAGCCACATGCTGCTCGGGATTGTTTGGTCTCCATCACCCTGAATGTTCTTCTGTGTTTCTGACCATTTTGGCTGTTTTTCTGATATGGCCCCAGATCCTGATCTTGTACACAGCTACTGTATAGGTATGACCCAGACTGTGAAACATTCTACCTAGGGCAGATTGGCAGAGACAGTGGGCTGGGTTTAGTACAGGGACCATTGTTGCGACATGATGATACTGAGATGACTGCTGAGCCCGCCCTCTAATAATAATAAGATGACTGCTGAGCCCGCCCTCTAATGATAATAAGATGACTGCTGAGCCCGCCCTCTAATGATAATAAGATGACTGCTGAGCCCGCCCTCTAATGATAATAAGATGACTGCTGAGCCCGCCCTCTAATGATAATAAGATGACTGCTGAGCCCGCCCTCTAATGATAATAAGATGACTGCTGAGCCCGCCCTCTAATGATAAGATGACTCTGCTGACCCCGCCCTCTAATAAGATGACTGCTGACCCCCCCCTCTAATGATATATAATTGTACTGACCCCGCCCTCTAATGATATGATTGTACTGACCCCTCCCTCTAATGATATATGATTGTACTGAACCCGCCCTTTAATGATGACATGACTGTGCTGACCCCGCCCTCTAATGATGAGATGACTCTGCTGACCCCTCCCTCTAATGATAAGATGACTCTGCTGACCCCTCCCTCTAATGATATATGATTGTACTGACCCCGCCCTCTAATGATGAGATGACTCTGCTGACCCCTCCTTCTAATGATGAGATGACTCTGCTGACCCCGCCCTCTAATGATTTGATTGTACTGACCCCGCCCTCTAAGGATAATGAGATGACTCTGTTCAGGCTGTCACAGTCTATACAGCAGAGCTGTGAGCTGCAGAAAGTAGGATCAGACTTACACAGAGCAGGGAGTGAATATATCATTATACCTAATGGACACCTGATGTTTCGGCCTCTAACCTGTCCTCTTCTCCTCTGTAGATGGTCTGAGAGTCACCATGAGGACCCCGCAGATCTCAGTGCTGAGAGGCGAGGAGGCCGCCATTCTCTGTGAATTTTCAGAATTTACTCCGGGGAAAACTATTAATGTGCACTGGACCAGACCAGTGAATGGAAGCAAAGCTGAAGTATACAGATATATACCAGGACGACCAGAGGCCTTCAGAGAAGGAGCGTACATGGAGGCGGAGAGTGATATACAGAGAGGAAACGCCACACTTCACCTCCCGCGGGTGCAGTTCTCTGATGAGGGAGAGTACACCTGCACTGTTCTAGTGACCCCGGAGTCCAGGGAAGGGAAGAGCTCTCTGCAGGTGTCAGGTGAGTCACACGTGTGTAATACTGCTCTATACCAGTAGGAGGCGCCAGCCTCATTCACAGCCTTGTAGGGTTAATGTAAAGTATGAACAGTCCCTTTCAGTGCACAGTTCCGCTGTCACCTGATACAGGATAGAACTCAGGATCAGTACAGGATCAGTAACGTAATGTTTGTACACAGTGACCACCACCAGCAGAATAATGAGTGCAGCTCTGGAGTCTGGCCACTAGAGGGTGCTTCTTCCTGTTCCTGTGTTTGCTGTCAGGATCGTTTTGTGCGCTGTGCATCTTGGGGAAGTCCTGTCTTTGTTTATGGGTTGCACCCTCTTCTCCCCAGGAGGAAGGGGGTGGGAGGTGCAGGCCCAAGTTTGAGCGAAAAGAGGAGAACCCCAACTCCTGCCCCCCCCCCCCCCCCCCCAACCAGGTCCATCTGGGGTAGAGGAACCCAGTGACCAGCAGCAGAGGGAACACCATCAGGAGGTGTATCAGAGGTGTTCTACTAGGAGATGCAGTGATGTTTCTCCAGCCATCCCTGAACCCATAGCAATAAAGGGTAGCCGCACGGCTGCTGCAGAAAGTAACAGAACTACAAGTACAAGAAGTTCTGAATATGCTGCAGGTACTGTAGGACCAAGTCGGGACAGTGTGAGCAGGGACACAGTGACATGGGCTGTCTGCCCATGGAGGAAGATTGGGGAGTGTGGCGGGCTCTGGAGACTGGGCAGAGCTATGGCCTCCAGATCACTGAGAGCCTCCGTAGGTACGAGGACACCAGGAACCACCTGTACAAGCTTCAGGAGACTGGGCAGAGATATGGCCTCCAGATCACTGAGAGCCTCCATAGGTATGAGGACGCCAGGAACCACTTGTACAAGCTTCAGGTGACTGGGCAGAGATATGGCCTCCAGATCACTGAGAGCCTCCGTAGGTATGAGGACGCCAGGAACCACCTGTACAAGCTTCAGGAGACTGGGCAGAGATATGGCCTCCAGATCACTGAGAGCCTCCATAGGTATGAGGACGCCAGGAACCACCTGTACAAGCTTCAGGAGACTGGGCAGAGATATGGCCTCCAGATCGCTGAGAGCCTTCATGGGTATGAGGACGCCAGGAACCACCTGTACAAGCTTCAGGAGACTGGGCAGAGATATGGCCTCCAGATCACTGAGAGCCTCCGTAGGTATGAGGACGCCAGGAACCACCTGTACAAGCTTCAGGAGACTGGGCAGAGATATGGCCTCCAGATCGCTGAGAGCCTTCATGGGTATGAGGACGCCAGGAACCACCTGTACAAGCTTCAGGAGACTGGGCAGAGATATGGCCTCCAGATCACTGAGAGCCTCCGTAGGTATGAGGACGCCAGGAACCACCTGTACAAGCTTCAGGAGACTGGGCAGAGATATGGCCTCCAGATCGCTGCGAGCCTCCATGGGTATGAGGACACCAGGAACCAGCTGTACAAGCTCCAGGAGGAGGTATGTGCTGTAAAAGCATTGATGGACACTGCTGCTAAGCAGCAAAAGGCTGAGCTATCAGCGAAAATGAAGCGTCTGAAAGCTGACATAAAAAACATAGTGAAAAAGAGAACTTTTATTCTGGAGAACAGCGGGCCGCTTAAAGAGAAACTACAGAATAATGACAGGTTTGCAGAAATGGAGAGAGAAAAGCGGAGAGGGCTGAGAGGGCTCCAGCCAGAGCCGGGTGGCGGAGGAAGGAGACGCTGCGGAGGTATGTGATGTTGAGACAAATCCACCCAGGGGTCCCCAACAACAGACCCCATACAGTGGGCTCCCTGCAGGGCAAGCAGCACTGTCATCTAGCCACGGTTCGGGGGATGAAAGCAACACCAGTTACCAGGGAGGGGCGCTGATGGCCCAGATCCAGCTCCGGGAGTCACCAGGGCTTCACAGAGGAGAGGTGTTACCACAGGAGGCGCCTGGGAAAAAGACTAAGATAAATAAACATTATTTATAAAAAAAAAAAGAAAAAATCAGCTCACCCTGCGAGAGTGTAGTCACTGGAGGTGATCCCCAGGTGATAGAAGCAAGTAGGTAAAGAGCGGGCCGCCAAACTGGTGATCCATATGCAAAAATAGAAAAAGGAATCCACAGCTTCTAAAATGGAAAAACTTTATTTACGTTGACATAAAATAGAAAAAGAAGAAAAAAATACACAATAAAAACTGAGGCCTACACGTTTCGGGAATGAACCCTTGAACGCCAAGCTTCAGGAGCAGGTAACATTTGTATATTCCCCCCTCCCTGTGCCCCCCGGACTGGCCTCAGGGTCAGCTCACTGTGTGAACCCCATATCTCAGCCCGGCCTGAGTTCTGTTGTGGAGAATGGGGAGAGTATGGTGGTAAGCTTTGTCTCTGTTTCTCTGGTAAGGTACTGGCCGTGAGGTCGGACAGTGATAGTGGCCCAGCTCCAAGACTGGTGCGTTAGCTCACTTCCTAATGAGAGGACGGTGGGCGGCTGAGTGACAGTCAGCTGAGAGAGCTCCGGTGGCTCTTGGCACTGGTGCTGTGGTTTCTTTTTTGGAAATCATATAAGTGTGTGTGTGTGTGGGGGGGGGGGGGGGGGGGGGGTGCTGCTGTTTCTTTGGAGCCTCTGATCTTGTCCCTGAGGCCAGTCTTACTGCTGAGGCTTTGAGGAATAGTGATCTCTGAATGAGATTCGGAGGATTCAGAAAGAAGAAGGTGCCATCTCCTCACTGTCCTCCCATGGTGAGAGCGCGGATGAGGATTGTGGGTGATGGGTAGAGCACAAGCTGGGCACTGAAAGAATAAGAAAAGGGGAGATCTTCTCCCAACCCCCAGATGCCAAAGGAAGATACAACCATCCTCCCTCTGATTGGTCTGCCCTGGAGGAGAGGCGATTGGCCCAGAGTCACGGGACGAGGAAAATGTAATCAAAGGGGGACATCTTCAGATGAGGATCGTGGTGGGGATAAAGAAACTCATGTTAGATGTAGATGTTCTCATGAAGGGACAGGAACTTCACCTTATTAACATCTATGGTCCACAGAAGTGAGATCGGAAGTTTCCCTTTATGAGGATCCAGCCCTATTTTTTACAAGTCGGCAGGAGGTCTTTGGAGGGGACTTCAATGCTGTCACGAGGCCCCAGGATAGGGGAGGTTCCAGAGACAAGCTGACTTATGATGGCGTCGCCCTGAATAGTATAGCTAGTGAGGCTCGCCTGGTGGATGTCCACATGTCTACATCTCCAAGGATCCAGATCGGGATAAGGTCTCAACTTTCTTGACTGAAACTTTCTCTGAACCAGGTGTAGACCCCTCTCACCTGCTCAAGATAGCTTAAAGAGGACCTGTCACCCCCAGTGCCGGGGTGACAGGCTCCCGACCCCCCGCTAGAGCGCCCTATACGTACCTGGTCCCGCTTCTTGATTCGGTCGGGTGACGGAGATATCAGTGCCCGAAGCCCTGCGCACGCTCCTGAGAGGAGTCCAACACTCATAAAGAATGACGGAGCGTCGGACTCACCAGTCATTCTCTATGAGCGTCGGACTCACCAGTCATTCTCTATGAGCGTCGGACTCACCAGTCATTCTCTATGAGCGTCGGACTCACCAGTCATTCTCTATGAGCGTCGGACTCACCAGTCATTCTCTATGAGCGTCGGACTCACCAGTCATTCTCTATGAGCGTCGGACTCACCAGTCATTCTCTATGAGCGTCGGACTCACCAGTCATTCTCTATGAGCGTCGGACTCACCAGTCATTCTCTATGAGCGTCGGACTCACCAGTCATTCTCTATGAGCGTCGGACTCACCAGTCATTCTCTATGAGCGTCGGACTCACCAGTCATTCTCTATGAGCGTCGGACTCACCAGTCATTCTCTATGAGCGTCGGACTCACCAGTCATTCTCTATGAGCGTCGGACTCACCAGTCATTCTCTATGAGCGTCGGACTCACCAGTCATTCTCTATGAGCGTCAGACTCACCAGTCATTCTCTATGAGCGTCGGACTCATCTCATGATCGCCCGCGCCGGGCTTCGGGCACTGATATCTCAGTCACCCGACCGTCTCAAGAAGCAGGATCAGGTACGTATAAGGTGCTCTAGTGGGGGGTCGGGAGCCTGTCACCCCGGCACTGGGGGTGACAGGTTCCCTTTAACATATAAGTTCTATAAGGTGTTTAATGAGTGTCTCTCCTCGGGCACTCTGCCGAGGTCAATGAGGAGGTCAGCGGTGTGTTTGGACCAGCCAATAGGTTTATGGACGTTTATTGTTTTAATGTTTTACATTTTTGAATAATAGATCTACAGGATGTAACTCAGGATCAGTAATGTATGTACACAGTGACCCCACCAGCAGAATAGTGAGTGCAGCTCTGGAGTATAATACAGCATGTATCTCAGGATCAGTAATGTATGTACACAGTGACCCCACCAGCAGAATAGTGAGTGCAGCTCTGGAGTATAATACAGCATGTATCTCAGGATCAGTAATGTATGTACACAGTGACCCCACAGCAGAATAGTGAGTGCAGCTCTGGAGTATAATACAGCATGTATCTCAGGATCAGTAATGTATGTACACAGTGACCCCACCAGCAGAATAGTGAGTGCAGCTCTGGAGTATAATACAGCATGTATCTCAGGATCAGTAATATATGTACATACGACTCTGTCTCTGTATCTCAGCGTTGTGTCTTCTCTTCTGTAGCTGTGCCCTCCGCTGTCCTGGTACCTGGAGACGCCATCCATGTGGAGGTGGGAAGTGAGAGATCAGTGGCATGTGAAGTCACTACCTTCTACCCTAAAGATATTACTATACAATGGGTGCGATACCAGAAGGATTCTTCAGTAAGTGCGGCCCTGCAGCAAAGAACCTGCACCGGAGACCCCATCAATAATACAGATGGGACGTTCAATGTTACCAGTCACCTGACCTTATATCCTACAATGGAGGATGACGGCCATAGATATTCCTGTGTGGTGAGGCATCGATCTCTGGAGCAGGACCTGAAGAAGGACTTCACCCTGACCGTCACAGGTGAGTTACTTTATTCCTCCACCAATAAGCTGTGATATCATATAGAACTAGCGGACTATGGCTGCATTCACACCTCGGTGATATATGGTCCGTAAGCTGACAGTATACCACAGGCTGGACTCTTACAGGACTCCCGGCATCATCACTTATCATAAGACAGCTGGTTATAGCAGCGAGCAGCCCCGCTTACCCCGACTATGGAGCCTCCTTACCTCGCATGACTATGGAGCCTCCTTACCTCGCATGACTATGGAGCCTCCTTACCTCGCATGACTATGGAGCCCGCTTACCCAGCATGACTATGGAGCCCGCTTACCCAGCATGACTATGGAGCCCGCTTACCCAGCATGACTATGGAGCCCGCTTACCCAGCATGACTATGGAGCCCGCTTACCCCGCATAACTATGGAGCCTCCTTACCTCGCATGACTATGGAGCCTCCTTACCTCGCATGACTATGGAGCCCGCTTACCCAGCATGACTATGGAGCCCGCTTACCCAGCATGACTATGGAGCCCGCTTACCCAGCATGACTATGGAGCCCGCTTACCCCGCATGACTATGGAGCCTCCTTACCCCGCATGACTATGGAGCCCGCTTACCCCGCATGACTATGGAGCCCGCTTACCCCGCATGACTATGGAGCCCGCTTACCCAGCATGACTATGGAGCCCGCTTACCCAGCATGACTATGGAGCCCGCTTACCCCGCATGACTATGGAGCCTCCTTACCCCGCATGACTATGGAGCCCGCTTACCCCGCATGACTATGGAGCCCGCTTACCCCGCATGACTATGGAGCCGCTTACCCCGCATGACTATGGAGCCCGCTTACCCAGCATGACTATGGAGCCCGCTTACCCTGCATTACTATAGAGCCCGCTTACCCCGCATGACTATGGAGCCCGCTTACCCCGCATGACTATGGAGCCCGCTTACCCCGCATGACTATGGAGCCCGCTTACCCCGCATGACTATGGAGCCCGCTTACCCCGCATGACTATGGAGCCCGCTTACCCAGCATGACTATGGAGCCCGCTTACCCTGCATTACTATAGAGCCCGCTTACCCCGCATGACTATGGAGCCCGCTTACCCCGCATGACTATGGAGCCCGCTTACTCCGCATGACTATGGAGCCTCCTTACCCCGCATGACTATGGAGCCTCCTTACCCCGCATGACTATGGAGCCCGCTTACCCCGCATGACTATGGAGCCCGCTTACCCAGCATGACTATGGAGCCTCCTTACCCCGCATGACTATGGAGCCCGCTTACCCCGCATGACTATGGAGCCTCCTTACCCCGCATGACTATGGAGCCCGCTTACCCCGCATGACTATGGAGCCCGCTTACCCAGCATGACTATGGAGCCCGCTTACCCAGCATGACTATGGAGCCCGCTTACCCAGCATGACTATGGAGCCTCCTTACCTCGCATGACTATGGAGCCCGCTTACCCCGCATGACTATGGAGCCCGCTTACTCCGCATAACTATGGAGCCTCCTTACCTCGCATGACTATGGAGCCCCCTTACTCCGCATGACTATGGAGCCTCCTTACCCCGCATGACTATGGAGCCCGCTTACCCCGCATGACTATGGAGCCTCCTTACCCCGCATGACTATGGAGCCCGCTTACCCCGCATGACTATGGAGCCCGCTTACCCCGCATGACTATGGAGCCTCCTTACCCCGCATGACTATGGAGCCCGCTTACCCAGCATGACTATGGAGCCCGCTTACCCCGCATGACTATGGAGCCTCCTTACCTCGCATGACTATGGAGCCCGCTTACCCCGCATGACTATGGAGCCGCTTACCCCGCATGTTGAGCCGTCTAATGCATGCGTCTTTACACCACGCTCATTGCAGGATCACATCCATTGGTCACATGTCTGGATTTTCACTTATTTCTTGTGATTACAGAGCAAGAAGATAACTCCGGGATGGTTGTCACTGCTGTGGTCCTGACGCTTCTCTCTGTGACGCTTCTATTATTTACCGTGTTCCTATACAACAATGTGATTAAGAAAGGTGAGTGGTGTGGAGGGATCCGGGGATCAGTAACGATCAGCGACATCTTGGCTACCGCTGTTGGGTGCGCAGTGACGGCATGAGATTTCCTCCTCCTCTGGTTATCTATTATATCTATTGGTGACATTACAGCTTCCACAGCGGTTGTCACTGTAACATCCCAACCAGTGTGGACCCGCTGTTACGTGGGCATTGGGCACACCGGGGAGCGGAGTCTAAGTGTCCTCTTGGTCTTCACCCTTTATCCCTCTCCAAGCTGGAGAAGCTTGTGCTGCTAGAGGACACCAGGTTACGAACCCTAAAGTGGTCCCCAAATAGGTCAGGTGGGTCACATAACCCCAGTGCTACAGTCAGAGGGGAGGCTGGTGCAGTGGGCCGCTACCTGGTAGTAACAGCAGGAGAGAGATTAGAGAGATTATACCCAGCAGGGGTGAGATCCTCAGGAGGAGATGTCTCTGGCCAGCTGCATCTTACCGCTGTTTTGTCTACAGGATGCTGAATCGCGTGTCCCATAGAGAAACATACAACTCCACAATCAGCCATAAGACACATATCGAATATTGTTCTGGGACTCTGCACCCCATTCTGCCAGTATGTGCTCACTGGTTGTGCTGGTTCCCAGTGTAATGTTGTATCTCCTTACTCCCTACAGATCCCCCCAACCTTTCTGAGATCTTCGGGAATGATCAGCTGATCGACATGAGCAGGACGACTCTGACTTGTCACATTACGAGCTTCAGGCCCAACGACCTGGAGATCTCTGTGGGTCTGAAGAGACGTGGAGCGGAGATGATGATGATCCACACCTGGAGATCCAGAGACGCGGATCCCTCAGCCGGAGAGAGGATGGAGGACAATGATGGGGGTGGTAGGGTGGCTGTGGATATAGAACAGCAGAGACTGATGAATGGGGATGTCAGTCACACACAGGGGCCCCTACAGCTGAACATGAGACCGATAATAACACCCAATAGATCCGGTCTCCTCCGCTGTGTCCCATGGCGTAGACTTCACACTTACAGCGGTCAGTGTTCTCTTCACATCACTCCCAGCTATTGGGAAGACAATGAGGCAGAATTCTCTGTACATGTGTCACACCCGGCCCTGGCGGCGGCCGTCTCCAAGAAGAGAACTCTGCGCATCATCGGAGGTAATGTACACTGTGGACGTTTTTGTTCTTCACTTTCTTCCTGATCCATCTTTATTGCTTTTGGTGATGTCACTCTTCTCCAATCTCCGCCAATCTCAGTGGTTGGAGTGGATCTCTGGCCCGGGGTATCACCATAATATGTCTGACCTCCATACCCCGCTGCCAATCTCAGTGGTTGGAGTGGATCTCCGGCCTGGGGTACCACCATAATATGTCTGACCAGGGTTATCCAGGGATATAGGGAATAATCAAAGGCTCCTCAGACTGACTAGGCCCCAACTGGTCTCCAGAATACACCTAGATCCTGTGTCGTCTTCTGTAGTCAGGACAGCAGGAACACCTATGGCCGGAGCCTCCTCATCTGCTCAATGTAGACTGAAGGTGCAAACTCTGGATCTCAACTTACTGATCGTATAGGGGACTATTCATAGGGAAGTGTAAGACATAGCTGCACCCCTATTCCGGAAGCTTCTACATTGTAGCCTATGGGCCGATACATTGTCTGTGGTTAATACTAACTCTAAGCAGTAGATGATGGTGTAGCCTCAGAAACAATTTAGTGGTAGGTCTATGGGTCATGGGATAAAAGTAAGGCCGTAAACCCATGATTCACCTTTCAGGAACAAACTTTAGGGTGCAATTGTACAGTTAAAAGGCTGATCATTCCTGTGTACACCCAATCCTTATCTCTAGTGATATTATCTGTCGGCGGATGGTGGGGAAGGTCCCATACACCTTATACTGATGGCAAAACCCCCCGTGAGCGGCAGGTACGGTTTACTAAAGTATAAGGCATACAGGGACCTGTACAGACCACCTCTCATGGTTCCATCACCAGATTCTCCCACTTTCTTCTAGTTCCTCCAAGGTTACTGAAGATCGTCAGTCCAGTGTATATGACCCACCAGGAGCCCATGACGCTGACTTGTCCAATTATTGGATTTAAACCCAAGCCTCTACATATAACGTGGCTGAAGAAGGACCAGAAGAACCAGGAGACGGAGATCGTAACCTGGAAGTCTAATGAGGAGGCCAAGAAAAAAGATGGTGTCCACAATGTGACAGAGGACGAGCTCGATGACAAGTCCTACAGCTTCCAGAGTGCCCTAATTATAAGACCACATGTGACGGAAGATACGGTCAGATACGTCTGTAGAACCTATCACCCTCCGACACATACACAGGCAGAACAAGAGCTGGAACTGAAGGTTACAGGTGAGATGTACAGGAGAGGTATGAGGACATTACAGGTGAGATGTACAGGAGGGGTATGAGGACATTACAGGTGAGATGTACAGGGGTATGAGGACATTACAGGTGAGATGTACAGAGGGGTATGAGGACATTACAGGTGAGATGTACAGGGGGTATGAGGACATTACAGGTGAGATGTACAGGGGTATGAGGACATTACAGGTGAGATGTACAGGGGTGTGAGGACATTACAGGTGAGATGTACAGGGGGGTATGAGGACATTACAGGTGAGATGTACAGGAGGGTATGAGGACATTACAGGTGAGATGTACAGGAGGTATGAGGACATTACAGGTGAGATGTACAGGAGGGTATGAGGACATTACAGGTGAGATGTACAGGGGGGTATGAGGACATTACAGGTGAGATGTACAGGGGTGTGAGGACATTACAGGTGAGATGTACAGAGGGGTATGAGGACATTACAGGTGAGATGTACAGGGGGTATGAGGACATTACAGGTGAGATGTACAGGGGGGTATGAGGACATTACAGGTGAGATGTACAGGGGTATGAGGACATTACAGGTGAGATGTACAGGGGTGTGAGGACATTACAGGTGAGATGTACAGGGGGGTATGAGGACATTACAGGTGAGATGTACAGGAGGGTATGAGGACATTACAGGTGAGATGTACAGGGGTATGAGGACATTACAGGTGAGATGTACAGGAGGGGTATGAGGACATTACAGGTGAGATGTACAGGGGTATGAGGACATTACAGGTGAGATGTACAGGGGTATGAGGACATTACAGGTGAGATGTACAGGGGTATGAGGACATTACAGGAGAGATGTACAGGAGGGGTATGAGGATATTACAGGTGAGATGTACAGGGGTATGAGGACATTACAGGTGAGATGTACAGGGGGTATGAGGACATTACAGGTGAGATGTACAGGGGGGTATGAGGACATTACAGGTGAGATGTACAGGGGGGTATGAGGACATTACAGGTGAGATGTACAGGGGTATGAGGACATTACAGGTGAGATGTACAGGGGGGTATGAGGATATTACAGGTGAGATGTACAGAGGGGTATGAGGACATTACAGGTGAGATGTACAGGGGGTATGAGGATATTACAGGTGAGATGTACAGGGGTATGAGGACATTACAGGTGAGATGTACAGGGGTATGAGGACATTACAGGTGAGATGTACAGGGGGGTGTGAGGACATTACAGGTGAGATGTACAGGGGTGTGAGGACATTACAGGTGAGATGTACAGGGGGTATGAGGACATTACAGGTGAGATGTACAGGGGTGTGAGGACATTACAGGTGAGATGTACAGGGGTATGGGGACATTACAGGTGAGATGTACAGGGGGGCTATGAGGACATTACAGGTGAGATGTACAGGGGTATGGGGACATTACAGGTGAGATGTACAGGGGGGCTATGAGGACATTACAGGTGAGATGTACAGGGGTGTGAGGACATTACAGGTGAGATGTACAGGGGGTATGAGGACATTACAGGTGAGATGTACAGGGGTGTGAGGACATTACAGGTGAGATGTACAGGGGGTATGAGGACATTACAGGTGAGATGTACAGGGGGGTATGGGGACATTACAGGTGAGATGTACAGGGGGGCTATGAGGACATTACAGGTGAGATGTACAGGGGTATGAGGACATTACAGGTGAGATGTACAGGGGTATGAGGATATTACAGGTGAGATGTACAGGGGTATGAGGACATTACAGGTGAGATGTACAGGGGTATGAGGACATTACAGGTGAGATGTACAGGGGTATGAGGACATTACAGGTGAGATGTACAGGAGGTATGAGGACATTACAGGTGAGATGTACAGGGGTATGAGGACATTACAGGTGAGATGTACAGGAGGTGTATGAGGACATTACAGGTGAGATGTACAGGGGGGTATGAGGACATTACAGGTGAGATGTACAGCAGGTGTATGAGGACATTACAGGTGAGATGTACAGAGGGTATGAGGACATTACAGGTGAGATGCACTGGGGGGCTATGAGGATATTACACGTAGAGTAACGTCCTCAGCGCAACTGGTGATCCTTGAGTCCGACCTTTCGGCATTTGATTACAGATAGCCAAGGAAGTGGGGTGCCGCCCTAGGGAGTCCTGAAAACATGGATACAGCCCGGTACTATGGAGGGATGGTGTGTAGATACTCACTCTTCTCTGATTTGTGGCCAGTCTCCGGGGGGGGGGGGGTCTTTTTCAGTGGTCGCTAGAAGCCTTTTTGTTGCCGTTTTCTTCAGTAACCATTTCTAGCACAATAACTGTATTATCAGCCCCCTATAGTGCCGAATATTGTCCTACAGGAAAAGAGTAGTAAGTATCATGCCCATTTACGCCGGACTTAAAAATGCCCCCGCAGCTTCGGCGCTATGGAGATTTATGTAGAGGCGGACTGCCTCTACATAAATCCTGTGCGCGCCGGTGCGCACCGCCGAAAACCTACGCCAGCTGAGGACTGGAGTAGGTTTTCGGCGTATATTTGGGCGGAACGGATGGTAAATCGCGCCCTCCATTCCGCCCACTACACGCCCCCTCTCCGCCCCCCTGGCGTACTCGGCGGAAAGTGCCGATTTGCGAATATTTTATTCGCAAATCGGCCATTTGCGTATAAAAAAATATGCAAATCGGCACTTTCCGCCAAAAATCATCCGTTCGCAGGATGATACATGTGGCCCATAGAGTCTAATAGTAAACATTGTAAACGGTAACGAATTCCACAAAGTACCATAAACAAATACACAACATGCAGCAGATTACAAAGGGCAAACTGTAAGGGTTATAGGGGAAATCCAAACCCACACGGCATCTGCTGCTGTTGGGGGTTTTGCTGTGGAAAAACAAAATTTGCAACTGTGGATTTCGAGCACATTGATGACTTTTTAATAACGTGTTAGTGACCGGCTATACGTCTTCTTACATTGGTCACTAAGGGTATCTTAGACTATGGTGACGGTGATTGTATATGCTCTGCTCTGCCTGGGCTCTGTATATGCTCTGCTGTGCCTGGGCTCTGTATACGCTCTGCTCTGCCTGGGCTCTGTGTATGCTCTGCTCTGCCTGGGCTCTGTATATGCTCTGCTCTGCCTGGGCTCTGTATATGCTCCGCTCTGCCTGGGCTCTGTATATGTTCTGCTCTGCCTGGGCTCTGTATATGCTCTGCTCTGCCTGGGCTCTGTATACGCTCTGCTCTGCCTGGGCTCTGTGTATGCTCTGCTCTGCCTGGGCTCTGTGTATGCTCTGCCCTGCCTGGGCTCTGTATACGCTCTGCTCTGCCTGGGCTCTGTATACGCTCTGCCCTGCCTGGGCTCTGTATATGCTCTGCTCTGCCTGGGCTCTGTATACGCTCTGCTCTGCCTGGGCTCTGTATATGCTCTGCCTGGGCTCTGTATATGCTCTGCCTGGGCTCTGTATATGCTCTCCTCTGCCTGGGCTCTGTATACGCTCTGCTCTGCCTGGGCTCTGTATATGCTCTGCTCTGCCTGGGCTCTGTATACGCTCTGCTCTGCCTGGGCTCTGTATATGCTCTGCTCTGCCTGGGCTCTGTATATGCTCTGCTCTGCCTGGGCTCTGTATATGTTCTGCTCTGCCTGGGCTCTGTATATGCTCTGCCCGGCCTGGGCTCTGTATACGCTCTGCTCTGCCTGGGCTCTGTGTATGCTCTGCTCTGCCTGGGCTCTGTATATGCTCTGCTCTGCCTGGACTCTGTATATGCTCTGCTCTGCCTGGACTCTGTATATGCTCTGCTCTGCCTGGGTTCTGTGTATGCTCTGCTCTGCCTGGGCTCTGTATACGCTCTGCTCTGCCTGGGCTCTGTATATGCTCTGCCTGGGCTCTGTATATGCTCTGCTCTGCCTGGGCTCTGTATACGCTCTGCTCTGCCTGGGCTCTGTATATGCTCTGCTGTGCCTGGGCTCTGTATACGCTCTGCTCTGCCTGGGCTCTGTATATGCTCTGCTCTGCCTGGGCTCTGTATATGCTCTGCTCTGCCTGGGCTCTGTATATGTTCTGCTCTGCCTGGGCTCTGTATATGCTCTGCCCGGCCTGGGCTCTGTATACGCTCTGCTGTGCCTGGGCTCTGTATATGCTCTGCTCTGCCTGGGCTCTGTATATGCTCTGCCCGGCCTGGGCTCTGTATACGCTCTGCTCTGCCTGGGCTCTGTATATGCTCTGCTCTGCCTGGGCTCTGTATACGCTCTGCTCTGCCTGGGCTCTGTATACGCTCTGCTCTGCCTGGGCTCTGTATACGCTCTGGTCTGCCTGGGCTCTGTATACGCTCTGCTCTGCCTGGGCTCTGTGTATGCTCTGCTCTGCCTGGGCTCTGTACATGCTCTGCCTGGGCTCTGTATACACTCTGCTCTGCCTGTGCTCTGTATATGCTCTGCTCTGCCTGGGCTCTGTGTATGCTCTGCTCTGCCTGGGCTCTGTATACGCTCTGCTCTGCCTGGGCTCTGTGTATGCTCTGCTCTGCCTGGGTTCTGTGTATGCTCTGCTGTGCCTGGGCTCTGTATATGCTCTGCTCTGCCTGGGCTCTGTATACGCTCTGCTCTGCCTGGGCTCTGTGTATGCTCTGCTCTGCCAGGGCTCTGTGTATGCTCTGCTCTGCCTGGGCTCTGTATATGCTCTGCTGTGCCTGGGCTCTGTATATGCTCTGCTCTGCCTGGGCTCTGTATATGCTCTGCTCTGCCTGGGCTCTGTATATACTCTGCTCTGCCTGGGCTCTGTATATGCTCTGCTCTGCCTGGGCTCTGTATATGCTCTGCTCTGCCTGGGCTCTGTATATACTCTGCTCTGCCTGGGCTCTGTATATGCTCTGCTCTGCCTGGACTCTGTATATGCTCTGCTCTGCCTGGGTTCTGTGTATGCTCTGCTCTGCCTGGGCTCTGTATACGCTCTGCTCTGCCTGGGCTCTGTATATGCTCTGCCTGGGCTCTGTATACGCTCTGCTCTGCCTGGGCTCTGTATATGCTCTGCTCTGCCTGGGCTCTGTGTATGCTCTGCTCTGCCTGGGCTCTGTATATGCTCTGCTCTGCCTGGGCTCTGTATACGCTCTGCTCTGCCTGGGCTCTGTATATGCTCTGCTGTGCCTGGGCTCTGTATACGCTCTGCTCTGCCTGGGCTCTGTGTATGCTCTGCTCTGCGTGGGCTCTGTATATGCTCTGCTCTGCCTGGGCTCTGTATACGCTCTGCCCTGCCTGGGCTCTGTATATGCTCTGCTGTGCCTGGGCTCTGTATACGCTCTGCCCTGCCTGGGCTCTGTATACGCTCTGCCCTGCCTGGGCTCTGTATATGCTCTGCTCTGCCTGGGCTCTGTATATGCCCTGCCTGGGCTCTGTATATGCTCTCCTCTGCCTGGGCTCTGTATACGCTCTGCTGTGCCTGGGCTCTGTATATGCTCTGCCTGGGCTCTGTATATGCTCTGCTCTGCCTGGGCTCTGTATATGCTCTGAATGGGCTCTGTATATGCTCTCCTCTGCCTGGGCTCTGTATACGCTCTGCTCTGCCTGGGCTCTGTATATGCTCTGCTGTGCCTGGGCTCTGTATATGCTCTGCTCTGCCTGGGCTCTGTATATGCTCTGCTCTGCCTGGGCTCTGTATATGCTCTGCTCTGCCTGGGCTCTGTATATGTTCTGCTCTGCCTGGGCTCTGTATATGCTCTGCTCTGCCTGGGCTCTGTATATGCTCTGCTCTGCCTGGGCTCTGTATACGCTCTGCTCTGCCTGGGCTCTGTATATGCTCTGCTCTGCCTGGGCTCTGTATATGCTCTGCTGTGCCTGGGCTCTGTATACGCTCTGCTCTGCCTGGGCTCTGTATATGCTCTGCTCTGCCTGGGCTCTGTATATGCTCTGCTCTGCCTGGGCTCTGTATATGTTCTGCTCTGCCTGGGCTCTGTATACGCTCTGCTCTGCCTGGGCTCTGTATACGCTCTGCTCTGCCTGGGCTCTGTATATGCTTTGATCTGCCTGGGCTCTGTGTATGCTCTGCCTGGGCTCTGTATATGCTCTGCTCTGCCTGGGCTCTGTATATGCTCTGCTCTGCCTGGGCTCTGTGTATGCTCTGCTCTGCCTGGGCTCTGTATATGCTCTGCTCTGCCTGGGCTCTGTATATGCTCTGCTCTGCCTGGGCTCTGTATATGCTCTGCTCTGCCTGGGCTCTGTATATGCTCTGCTCTGCCTGGGCTCTGTATACGCTCTGCCTGGGCTCTGTATATGCTCTGCTCTGCCTGGGCTCTGTATACGCTCTGCTCTGCCTGGGCTCTGTATACGCTCTGCTCTGCCTGGGCTCTGTATATGCTCTGCTGTGCCTGGGCTCTGTATATGCTCTGCTCTGCCTGGGCTCTGTATATGCTCTGCTCTGCCTGGGCTCTGTATATGCTCTGCCCGGCCTGGGCTCTGTATACGCTCTGCTGTGCCTGGGCTCTGTATATGCTCTGCTCTGCCTGGGCTCTGTATATGCTCTGCCCGGCCTGGGCTCTGTATACGCTCTGCTGTGCCTGGGCTCTGTATATGCTCTGCTCTGCCAGGGCTCTGTGTATGCTCTGCTCTGCTAGGGCTCTGTGTATGCTCTGCTCTGCCTGGGCTCTGTATATGCTCTGCTCTGCCTGGGCTCTGTATATGCTCTGCTCTGCCTGGGCTCTGTATATGCTCTGCTCTGCCTGGGCTCTGTGTATGCTCTGCTCTGCCTGGGCTCTGTATATGCTCTGCTCTGCCTGGGCTCTGTATACGCTCTGCTCTGCCTGGGCTCTGTATATGCTCTGCTCTGCCTGGGCTCTGTATATGCTCTGCTCTGCCTGGGCTCTGTGTATGCTCTGCTCTGCCTGGGCTCTGTATACGCTCTGCTCTGCCTGGGCTCTGTATATGCTCTGCTCTGCCTGAGCTCTGTATATGCTCTGCTGTGCCTGGGCTCTGTATATGCTCTGCTCTGCCTGGGTTCTGTGTATGCTCTGCTCTGCCTGGGCTCTGTATACGCTCTGCTCTGCCTGGGCTCTGTATATGCTCTGCCTGGGCTCTGTATACGCTCTGCTCTGCCTGGGCTCTGTATATGCTCTGCTCTGCCTGGGCTCTGTGTATGCTCTGCTCTGCCTGGGCTCTGTATACGCTCTGCTCTGCCTGGGCTCTGTATATGCTCTGCTCTGCCTGGGCTCTGTATATGCTCTGCCTGGGCTCTGTATATGCTCTCCTCTGCCTGGGCTCTGTATACGCTCTGCTCTGCCTGGGCTCTGTATATGCTCTGCTGTGCCTGGGCTCTGTATACGCTCTGCTCTGCCTGGGCTCTGTATATGCTCTGCTCTGCCTGGGCTCTGTATATGCTCTGCTCTGCCTGGGCTCTGTATATGTTCTGCTCTGCCTGGGCTCTGTATATGCTCTGCCCGGCCTGGGCTCTGTATACGCTCTGCCCGGCCTGGGCTCTGTATATGTTCTGCTCTGCCTGGGCTCTGTATATGCTCTCCTCTGCCTGGGCTCTGTATACGCTCTGCTCTGCCTGGGCTCTGTGTATGCTCTGCTCTGCCTGGGCTCTGTATATGCTCTGCTCTGCCTGGACTCTGTATATGCTCTGCTCTGCCTGGACTCTGTATATGCTCTGCTCTGCCTGGGTTCTGTGTATGCTCTGCTCTGCCTGGGCTCTGTATACGCTCTGCTCTGCCTGGGCTCTGTATATGCTCTGCCTGGGCTCTGTATATGCTCTCCTCTGCCTGGGCTCTGTATACGCTCTGCTCTGCCTGGGCTCTGTATATGCTCTGCTGTGCCTGGGCTCTGTATACGCTCTGCTCTGCCTGGGCTCTGTATATGCTCTGCTCTGCCTGGGCTCTGTATATGCTCTGCTCTGCCTGGGCTCTGTATATGTTCTGCTCTGCCTGGGCTCTGTATATGCTCTGCCCGGCCTGGGCTCTGTATACGCTCTGCTGTGCCTGGGCTCTGTATATGCTCTGCTCTGCCTGGGCTCTGTATATGCTCTGCCCGGCCTGGGCTCTGTATACGCTCTGCTCTGCCTGGGCTCTGTATATGCTCTGCTCTGCCTGGGCTCTGTATACGCTCTGCTCTGCCTGGGCTCTGTATATGCTCTGCTCTGCCTGGGCTCTGTATACGCTCTGCTCTGCCTGGGCTCTGTATACGCTCTGCTCTGCCTGGGCTCTGTGTATGCTCTGCTCTGCCTGGGCTCTGTACATGCTCTGCCTGGGCTCTGTATACGCTCTGCTCTGCCTGTGCTCTGTATATGCTCTGCTCTGCCTGGGCTCTGTGTATGCTCTGCTCTGCCTGGGCTCTGTGTATGCTCTGCTCTGCCTGGGCTCTGTATACGCTCTGCTCTGCCTGGGCTCTGTGTATGCTCTGCTCTGCCTGGGTTCTGTGTATGCTCTGCTGTGCCTGGGCTCTGTATATGCTCTGCTCTGCCTGGGCTCTGTATACGCTCTGCTCTGCCTGGGCTCTGTGTATGCTCTGCTCTGCCTGGGTTCTGTGTATGCTCTGCTCTGCCTGGGCTCTGTATATGCTCTGCTGTGCCTGGGCTCTGTATATGCTCTGCTCTGCCTGGGCTCTGTATATACTCTGCTCTGCCTGGGCTCTGTATATGCTCTGCTCTGCCTGGGCTCTGTATATGCTCTGCTCTGCCTGGGCTCTGTATATACTCTGCTCTGCCTGGGCTCTGTATATGCTCTGCTCTGCCTGGACTCTGTATATGCTCTGCTCTGCCTGGGCTCTGTATATGCTCTGCCCTGCCTGGGCTCTGTATACGCTCTGCTCTGCCTGGGCTCTGTATATGCTCTGCCTGGGCTCTGTATACGCTCTGCTCTGCCTGGGCTCTGTGTATGCTCTGCTCTGCCTGGGTTCTGTGTATGCTCTGCTGTGCCTGGGCTCTGTATATGCTCTGCTCTGCCTGGGCTCTGTATACGCTCTGCTCTGCCTGGGCTCTGTGTATGCTCTGCTCTGCCTGGGTTCTGTGTATGCTCTGCTCTGCCTGGGCTCTGTATATGCTCTGCTGTGCCTGGGCTCTGTATATGCTCTGCTCTGCCTGGGCTCTGTATATGCTCTGCTCTGCCTGGGCTCTGTATATACTCTGCTCTGCCTGGGCTCTGTATATGCTCTGCTCTGCCTGGGCTCTGTATATGCTCTGCTCTGCCTGGGCTCTGTATATGCTCTGCTCTGCCTGGGCTCTGTATATGCTCTGCTCTGCCTGGGCTCTGTGTATGCTCTGCTCTGCCAGGGCTCTGTGTATGCTCTGCTGTGCCTGGGCTCTGTATATGCTCTGCTCTGCCTGGGCTCTGTATATGCTCTGCCTGGGCTCTGTATACGCTCTGCTCTGCCTGGGCTCTGTATATGCTCTGCTGTGCCTGGGCTCTGTATACGCTCTGCTCTGCCTGGGCTCTGTATATGCTCTGCTCTGCCTGGGCTCTGTATATGCTCTGCTCTGCCTGGGCTCTGTATATGTTCTGCTCTGCCTGGGCTCTGTATATGCTCTGCCCGGCCTGGGCTCTGTATACGCTCTGCCCGGCCTGGGCTCTGTATATGTTCTGCTCTGCCTGGGCTCTGTATATGCTCTCCTCTGCCTGGGCTCTGTATACGCTCTGCTCTGCCTGGGCTCTGTGTATGCTCTGCTCTGCCTGGGCTCTGTATATGCTCTGCTCTGCCTGGACTCTG
The DNA here is from genome assembly GCF_027789765.1 of Dendropsophus ebraccatus. Lineage (NCBI taxonomy): Eukaryota > Metazoa > Chordata > Amphibia > Anura > Hylidae > Dendropsophus > Dendropsophus ebraccatus. Next base: position 1,301,664 of record NC_091457.1, on the reverse strand, counting down.
TATATGCTCTGCTCTGCCTGGACTCTGTATATGCTCTGCTCTGCCTGGGTTCTGTGTATGCTCTGCTCTGCCTGGGCTCTGTATACGCTCTGCTCTGCCTGGGCTCTGTATATGCTCTGCCTGGGCTCTGTATATGCTCTCCTCTGCCTGGGCTCTGTATACGCTCTGCTCTGCCTGGGCTCTGTATATGCTCTGCTGTGCCTGGGCTCTGTATATGCTCTGCTCTGCCTGGGCTCTGTATATGCTCTGCTCTGCCTGGGCTCTGTATATGCTCTGCTCTGCCTGGGCTCTGTATATGCTCTGCTCTGCCTGGGCTCTGTATATGCTCTGCCCGGCCTGGGCTCTGTATACGCTCTGCTGTGCCTGGGCTCTGTATATGCTCTGCTCTGCCTGGGCTCTGTATATGCTCTGCCCGGCCTGGGCTCTGTATACGCTCTGCTCTGCCTGGGCTCTGTATATGCTCTGCTCTGCCTGGGCTCTGTATACGCTCTGCTCTGCCTGGGCTCTGTATATGCTCTGCTCTGCCTGGGCTCTGTATACGCTCTGCTCTGCCTGGGCTCTGTATACGCTCTGCTCTGCCTGGGCTCTGTGTATGCTCTGCTCTGCCTGGGCTCTGTACATGCTCTGCCTGGGCTCTGTATACGCTCTGCTCTGCCTGTGCTCTGTATATGCTCTGCTCTGCCTGGGCTCTGTGTATGCTCTGCTCTGCCTGGGCTCTGTGTATGCTCTGCTCTGCCTGGGCTCTGTATACGCTCTGCTCTGCCTGGGCTCTGTGTATGCTCTGCTCTGCCTGGGTTCTGTGTATGCTCTGCTGTGCCTGGGCTCTGTATATGCTCTGCTCTGCCTGGGCTCTGTATACGCTCTGCTCTGCCTGGGCTCTGTGTATGCTCTGCTCTGCCTGGGTTCTGTGTATGCTCTGCTCTGCCTGGGCTCTGTATATGCTCTGCTGTGCCTGGGCTCTGTATATGCTCTGCTCTGCCTGGGCTCTGTATATGCTCTGCTCTGCCTGGGCTCTGTATATACTCTGCTCTGCCTGGGCTCTGTATATGCTCTGCTCTGCCTGGGCTCTGTATATGCTCTGCTCTGCCTGGGCTCTGTATATACTCTGCTCTGCCTGGGCTCTGTATATGCTCTGCTCTGCCTGGGCTCTGTGTATGCTCTGCTCTGCCAGGGCTCTGTGTATGCTCTGCTGTGCCTGGGCTCTGTATATGCTCTGCTCTGCCTGGGCTCTGTATATGCTCTGCCTGGGCTCTGTATACGCTCTGCTCTGCCTGGGCTCTGTATATGCTCTGCTCTGCCTGGGCTCTGTGTATGCTCTGCTCTGCCTGGGCTCTGTATATGCTCTGCTCTGCCTGGGCTCTGTATACGCTCTGCTCTGCCTGGGCTCTGTATATGCTCTGCTGTGCCTGGGCTCTGTATACGCTCTGCTCTGCCTGGGCTCTGTATATGCTCTGCTCTGCCTGGGCTCTGTATATGCTCTGCTCTGCCTGGGCTCTGTATACGCTCTGCTCTGCCTGGGCTCTGTGTATGCTCTGCTCTGCCTGGGCTCTGTATATACTCTGCTCTGCCTGGGCTCTGTATATGCTCCGCTCTGCCTGGGCTCTGTATATGCTCCGCTGTGCCTGGGCTCTGTATATGTTCTGCTCTGCGTGGGCTCTGTATATGCTCTGCTCTGCCTGGGCTCTGTATACGCTCTGCCCTGCCTGGGCTCTGTATATGCTCTGCTGTGCCTGGGCTCTGTATACGCTCTGCCCTGCCTGGGCTCTGTATACGCTCTGCCCTGCCTGGGCTCTGTATATGCTCTGCTCTGCCTGGGCTCTGTATATGCCCTGCCTGGGCTCTGTATATGCTCTCCTCTGCCTGGGCTCTGTATATGCTCTCCTCTGCCTGGGCTCTGTATACGCTCTGCTGTGCCTGGGCTCTGTATATGCTCTGCCTGGGCTCTGTATATGCTCTGCTCTGCCTGGGCTCTGTATATGCTCTGCCTGGGCTCTGTATATGCTCTGCTCTGCCTGGGCTCTGTATATGCTCTGAATGGGCTCTGTATATGCTCTCCTCTGCCTGGGCTCTGTATACGCTCTGCTCTGCCTGGGCTCTGTATATGCTCTGCTGTGCCTGGGCTCTGTATATGCTCTGCTCTGCCTGGGCTCTGTATATGCTCTGCTCTGCCTGGGCTCTGTATACGCTCTGCTCTGCCTGGGCTCTGTATATGCTCTGCTCTGCCTGGGCTCTGTATATGTTTTGCTCTGCCTGGGCTCTGTATATGTTCTGCTCTGCCTGGGCTCTGTATACGCTCTGCTCTGCCTGGGCTCTGTATACGCTCTGCTCTGCCTGGGCTCTGTATATGCTTTGATCTGCCTGGGCTCTGTGTATGCTCTGCCTGGGCTCTGTATATGCTCTGCTCTGCCTGGGCTCTGTATATGCTCTGCTCTGCCTGGGCTCTGTGTATGCTCTGCTCTGCCTGGGCTCTGTATATGCTCTGCTCTGCCTGGGCTCTGTATATGCTCTGCTCTGCCTGGGCTCTGTATATGCTCTGCTCTGCCTGGGCTCTGTATATGCTCTGCTCTGCCTGGGCTCTGTATATGCTCTGCTCTGCCTGGGCTCTGTATACGCTCTGCCTGGGCTCTGTATATGTTCTGCTCTGCCTGGGCTCTGTATACGCTCTGCTCTGCCTGGGCTCTGTATACGCTCTGCTCTGCCTGGGCTCTGTATATGCTCTGCTGTGCCTGGGCTCTGTATATGCTCTGCTCTGCCTGGGCTCTGTATATGCTCTGCTCTGCCTGGGCTCTGTATATGCTCTGCCCGGCCTGGGCTCTGTATACGCTCTGCTGTGCCTGGGCTCTGTATATGCTCTGCTCTGCCTGGGCTCTGTATATGCTCTGCCCGGCCTGGGCTCTGTATACGCTCTGCTGTGCCTGGGCTCTGTATATGCTCTGCTCTGCCAGGGCTCTGTGTATGCTCTGCTCTGCCAGGGCTCTGTGTATGCTCTGCTCTGCCTGGGCTCTGTATATGCTCTGCTCTGCCTGGGCTCTGTATATGCTCTGCTCTGCCTGGGCTCTGTATATGCTCTGCTCTGCCTGGGCTCTGTGTATGCTCTGCTCTGCCTGGGCTCTGTATATGCTCTGCTCTGCCTGGGCTCTGTATACGCTCTGCTCTGCCTGGGCTCTGTATATGCTCTGCTCTGCCTGGGCTCTGTATATGCTCTGCTCTGCCTGGGCTCTGTGTATGCTCTGCTCTGCCTGGGCTCTGTATACGCTCTGCTCTGCCTGGGCTCTGTATATGCTCTGCTCTGCCTGAGCTCTGTATATGCTCTGCTGTGCCTGGGCTCTGTATATGCTCTGCTCTGCCTGGGTTCTGTGTATGCTCTGCTCTGCCTGGGCTCTGTATACGCTCTGCCTGGGCTCTGTATATGCTCTGCCTGGGCTCTGTATACGCTCTGCTCTGCCTGGGCTCTGTATATGCTCTGCTCTGCCTGGGCTCTGTGTATGCTCTGCTCTGCCTGGGCTCTGTATACGCTCTGCTCTGCCTGGGCTCTGTATATGCTCTGCTCTGCCTGGGCTCTGTATATGCTCTGCTCTGCCTGGGCTCTGTATATGCTCTGCTCTGCCTGGGCTCTGTATATGCTCTGCTCTGCCTGGGCTCTGTATACGCTCTGCTCTGCCTGGGCTCTGTACATACTCTGCTCTGCCTGGGCTCTGTATATGCTCTGCTCTGCCTGGGCTCTGTGTATGCTCTGCTCTGCCTGGGCTCTGTATATGCTCTTCTCTGCCTGGGCTCTGTATATGCTCTGCTCTGCCTGGGCTCTGTATATGCTCTGCTGTGCCTGGGCTCTGTATATGCTCTGCTCTGCCTGGGCTCTGTATATGCTCTGCTCTGCCTGGGCTCTGTATATGCTCTGCTCTGCCTGGGCTCTGTATACGCTCTGCTCTGCCTGGGCTCTGTATACGCTCTGCCCGGCCTGGGCTCTGTATACGCTCTGCTCTGCCTGGGCTCTGTATACGCTCTGCTCTGCCTGGGCTCTGTACATGCTCTGCTCTGCCTGGGCTCTGTATATGCTCTGCTCTGCCTGGGCTCTGTATATGCTCTGCTCTGCCTGGGCTCTGTATATGCTCTGCTCTGCCTGGGCTCTGTATACGCTCTGCTCTGCCTGGGCTCTGTATATGCTCTGCTCTGCCTGGGCTCTGTATATGCTCTGCTCTGCCTGGGCTCTGTATACGCTCTGCTCTGCCTGGGCTCTGTATATGCTCTGCTCTGCCTGGGCTCTGTGTATGCTCTGCTCTGCCTGTGCTCTGTGTATGCTCTGTTCTGCCTGGGCTCTGTATATGCTCTGCCCTGCCTGGGCTCTGTATATGCTCTGCCTGGGCTCTGTATATGCTCTGCTCTGCCTGGGCTCTGTATATGCTCTGCTCTGCCTGGGCTCTGTATATGCTCTGCTCTGCCTGGGCTCTGTATATGCTCTGCTCTGCCTGGGCTCTGATGCTCTGCTCTGCCTGGGCTCTGTATATGCTCTGCTCTGCCTGGGCTCTGTATATGCTCTGCTCTGCCTGGGCTCTGTATATGCTCTGCTCTGCCTGGGCTCTGATGCTCTGCTCTGCCTGGGCTCTGTATATGCTCTGCTCTGCCTGGGCTCTGATGCTCTGCTCTGCTCTGCCTGGGCTCTGATGCTCTGCTCTGCTCTGCCTGGGCTCTGTATACGCTCTGCCCGGCCTGGGCTCTGTATATGCTCTGCTCTGCCTGGGCTCTGATGCTGCACCTGAGAGATCTCAGCTCCTGGCAGTTTAACCCCTTATATGCTGCAGTCATGAGCGTGGTATATGAGGACTCTCTGGGACTCTGTGTGTCAGGTGGGGTTCTGGGAATACAGCAGACAAGTGCAGCCCTGCAACTGACAGCCGCCCCAGCTCACCCCACCTACTCTCCTCAGCCGTCCTAGGTAACTGTGGACAACTTGGCGACGTTCCCTATACTGAATAAGGTGCAACGCAGGACAAGACAAACAAACACAATATAGAATGGTCAGAGAAGCAATGTCAGCAACAACCGGGCAGCTAAGGTTCAGAATCAGTAAGCGGTAAGAATATAGGCAGAGAAACGCTAGATCCAGGCACAAGGGCTCTTTCACAGGCAATGGACTGAGACCGCAGAGGATGGCACTGATGTCTGTTCAGGCACGATCATGACAGTACCCCCCTCTGAGGAGCGGCCTCCGGACCCTCACAAGGCTTGGGGGGAAACTAATGAAATTTCCTAAGCAAATCAGGGGCATGGAGATCTGGTGCTGACACCCAAGTGCGATCCTCTGGACCGTAACCTTTCCAATGGACCAGATATTGGTCACGCTTCTTACGGGAGTCCAAGATACGTTCAATCTCAATCTCCCCTCGGACCACCACTGGAGAGGGAGGAGAATGAGCGCTCACAGGAGGATTGTACGGAACACTAGATGGACTCTTAGGGCCCTATTCCACCGGACGATTATCGTTCAGATTATCGTTAAATCGTTCGAATCTAAACGATAATCGTTCGGTTGAAATGCAGTTAACGATTAACGACCGAACGAGAAATCGTTGATCGCTTTATAAGACCTGGACCTATTTTTATCGTTGCTCGTTCGCAAATCGTTCGCATTGAATAAGACATCGTTCGGTCGTTCGCAATAGATACGAACGCAATAGCGAATAAATACAGAAGAAGAAACGATCGCAATTACGATCATAAGTAACGATTATCGTTCCATGGAAATGAGTGAACGTTTTCAGGTCTTTCGCAATAGCGGTCGTTTGAGATTGTTAATCGTTAACAATTATGCTAACGATAATCGTCCGGTGGAATAGGGCCCTAAGGGTGCGTTTACACAGAGAGATTTATCTGGCAGATTTCCAAAGCCAAAGCCAGGAATGGATTTGAAAATAGGAGAAATCTCAATCTTTCCTTTATGAGCTGATCTCTGTTTATAGTCTCTTCCTGGTTTTGGCTTCATAGATCTGTCAGATAAATCTGTCTGTGTAAATGCACCATTAGGGTACTATTACACGGAACGATAATTGGCCGAATCGGCCCGGTAGTCTAGCCTGTGATTGGCTGAGCGGCCTTTCAGCTGACAGGCCACTCTGAAGTTAGAGCGTGCGGGACCCGTGGAGAAGAAGGCCGCAGCAGCAGCCCTGGAACGTGGATAGGTAATGTATATAGTTAAGCAATGGCTGCAAGGACATCTTTAACGATGTCCCTGCAGCCCTTGTTTAATGATTATCGGGCTGTGTAATAGGACCAGTAAACGAGCGCCGATCGAGCAGATCACTGGTATTATCGGGCCCCTAAGTGAGCGTGGTAATTGCAGTTTGTAAGAGACAGGATTATGGATTTCAATGATAGAACCAATGAACCTGGGAGCCAGTTTGGCAGAAGATACGCGGAGGTGTAGATTCTTAGTGGATAACCACACGTTGTATCCTACCACATAGTCAGGTCCAGGGCGACGTTTACGATGGGCTAACTTAGTGTATTGTTCCTGTGAGACAGAGTCGCCACACTCTCTGGCCACACTGTGCACAGTTTCTTAGTTGTTTGATGGACATAAATTGTGTTCCAGGATCGGGTAAGGCGGAACTCTAGGATGAAATGCATAATTACAAAAGAACGGTGTTTGTTGGATAGAAGCATTTACATGGGTATTGAGAGCAAATTCCGCCATTGGTAAATATTCCGACCATTTGGTCTGATTGTCAGACACATAACATCTTAAATACTGAATGACTGGTTTGTGCGCTCTGCCTGACCATTGGTTTCAGGGTGAAATGCCGACGAATATGATAAAGACGAACCCAGAATCTCACAGGATGTCTTCCAAAACCTAGAAACAAACTGTACTCCGCGATCAGAGACAATATTGGCAGGAACCCCATGCAGGCGGAGGATATGACGCACAAACAATTTGGCTAATGTCCTGGCATTAGGTCGTTTTTTCAGAGTTACTAAGTGACACATTTTACTGAAACGGTTGACCACCGCCCACAGCACAGTTTTTCCTGCGACAAAGGGAGATCAGTAACAAAATCCATCGACAGATGGGACCACGGACAAGAAGGCAAAGGTTGCAGCAACCCTTCTGGTAGACATCTCGCAGTTTTTGCCAGAGTAGATCTCTCACAAGCTTTAACACACTCAGATACGTCTTTTTGCCACTTGGGCCACCAGTAGGAGTGAGACAGCAGGTACCCCGTTCCGGCAATCCCAGGGTGACCTGCCAGATTAGACGCATGAAGCTCTCTAAGAACCTCTAATCTCAAGTTCAAAGGCACAAACAATTTACCGGGAGGACCACCAGGAGGCGCACTCCACTGAGAGTTCAGGATGGCATTGGTAATATTCACAGTCATGCCCGCAAGGACTGTACCAGGGGACAAGATAGTTTCAGGTTTTTCCTCAGCAATTTTACCACCACCAAAACTTCTGGACAAGGCGTCGGCTTTAACATTCTTATTACCCGGGCGATATGTAACCACAAAATCAAAGCGGGTAAAAAAAAGTGCCCAGCGTGCCTGCCGGGGATTTAACCTCTTGGCCTTGTCTTGATATAGCAAGTTTTTGTGGTCAGTGAGGACAGTAATCTGGTGCCGGGCCCCCTCCAGGAAATGTCTCCATTCTTCCAGGGCCCATTTAATGGCTAATAGTTCCCTATTACCGACATCATAGTTACGTTCGGAACTGGAGAATTTCCTGGAGAAAAAGGCTACCCGACGCATGTTGGTGTATGGTTCTCTACCTTGGGACAAGACTGCTCCCACACCGGATTCGGAGGCATCAACTTTATTGACGAATGGAAGTTCTGGATTCGGGTGTACCAACACAGGAGCAGAGGAAAAGCTGCTCTTAAGTTGATTAAAAGCAACTTCTGCCTCTGGGGACCAGGAAATAGGGTTCGAACCTTTTTTAGTGAGATCGCTAAGAGGCTTGGCAACGAGTGAGAAATTCTTGATAAGCATTCTATAAAAGTTAGAAAACCCAAGAAATTTCTGTAGTTCTTTCAGAGTGGTGGGTCTAGCCCACTCTTGGACCGCTATAACTTTTTTGGGGTCCATTTAAACTGATTCATGGGTGATGATGTACCCCAAGAACCCTATTTCCTGTACCCCAAACAGACATTTGTACATCTTAGCACAAAGAGAATTTTTCTGTAACCTGGACAAGACTTCACATACATGTTTTACATGGGATTCCCAATTGGACGAGTAATTCGAAATATAATCGAGGTATACTACCACATACTGAACAAATAAGGCTCGAAAAAAGTCATTGACAAATCTCTGGAAGACGGCAGGAGCATTAGTCACCCCGAAGGGCATGACCAGGTATTCAAAATGTCCCTTGGGAGTATTCATCCCCCTCCCTGATCCGGATCAGGTTGTAGGCACCCCGTAAATCAACTTTGGAGAACCAGTGAGCGCCCACCACCTGATTGAGCAAATCTGGGATCAAAGGTTGGGGGTGCATATCCTTGATTGTAATCTTTTTTTTTTTTTAAATTCTCAATTTTATTCAATTTTTCCATTTATATAACAAAATAAGAGGCAACATGCCTCATTCGCAGGGTACACTGGCATATATACATATCAGTATTGTACAGGCATGTAGTACAACCGAGCTTTGAGATATAACTGTATCCAACTTTAAGGTAAACAGCCGCTCCCGGTAATTGGGTCGGCAGAACGCATATCAACCAGGGAGTGAGCTAACGCTCAAATAACAATCAGGAAAAAGGAGAGGAATAGAGAGAACAGAGAAGAGGAGACAGAGAGAGTACAGGAGAGAAGTGAGGGGCAGGTGGGACGGGGGGGGTGAAAGGGGCGGGGGGGGGGGACCATTCCTCACTGCGACAGGAGGGATCGGAATTCGGTCGTTTCGGTAAATTGTTCCCAGTAGAACCACGTCCGGAAAAATCGGGAGTTGCCGTCATGCAGTTGAGCAGTGAGATCCTCCATGCGCTTGATATCTTCTATTTTACGGATCCACATGGGAATACTCGGGGGATCGGGGTGACGCCACAGCGCAGGGATACAGGCACGGGCGGCGTTGACCAGGTGACGGAGTACCGAACGGCGGTAGGACTTAAGAGGGATCTCCGACAGGTGTAGGAGGAAAAGTGATGGGGAGAAAGGAAGCTGATAATCCGTGAACTTAGATGAGATACGCCAGACTTCCCTCCAAAAAGGTACCAGCTTAGGGCAGCTCCAGAAGGTGTGGAGAATGGAACCCTCCCCACCGCAGTTCCTCCAGCAAAGTGGAGAGACCTCCGGGAAGATCCGATGAAGTCTGGTAGGCACTCGGTACCATCGGGATAGCAGCTTGTATCCGGACTCCTGTAGACGGGATGCAATGGAAGTCGAGTGTGTACATAGAAACACACGTTCCACCTGTGCTGGAGAGAGTGTGGTGTTAAGATCCTCTTCCCAAGCGTTGAGAAAGGGTGGCGGGGGCTGTTCCGGAGGTGCGTTCAACATGGCATACAGAAGAGAGAGTGTATGGCGTAGAGGGCCGCTGCCCATGCAGAGGGATTCAAACTGGGTGGGTGACCGTGCGAAGCCGGAGGGGCTGGAGAGGGAGTGGAGATAGTGATGTAACTGTAACGCCCGCCAGAATCCCAAAGGTGAGGGGTCCACCAGGTCATTAAGCGAGGCCAGGGACAGCCAGGTCGAACCGTTGAGGAAGGAGGTCGCACGGAAGTTACCTGCACGGGACCAAGTGCGGAATACTGGGTCTTCCATGCCGGGCAGAAAGGCGGGGTTGCCCAAGATTGGGAATAGGGGAGAGGGGTGCGGGGCTAGGAAGCCAGAAGAAAGGTGTTTATGGCAAATTCGCAGAGTCGGGCCGATGGTGGGGTGATGAGCGAGTCGGCAGTAGGCCTCAGGTAGCCACGGGGCCGCCTGTAATGCGAGGGGGGACAGTGTCATTTCAAGGCCAACCCATAGTTTCGATTGAGTGTGGCGGTGCCAGTCGATCACCCTCGAGAGATGGGTGGCGACGTAATAGTGGTAGAGGTTGGGGAGCCCCAGGCCACCTTTTGATTTTGGGCGATATAGGACTGCTTTCGCTAGGCGGGGTTGTTTATGGGCCCAAATAAACCTGGTGAGGATTGTGGTAAGTTGCCTAAAGTATGACAAGGGCACCGTCACCGGGAGGGCCTGGAAAAGATATAGAAGGCGAGGCAGGATATTCATTTTAAAGATCGAGCAGCGCCCAAACCAGGAGAAAGTGCCCTTGTGCCACCTCAGCAAGTCCAGTTCAATGCTCTTCAGTAAGGGGGGGAAATCAGTTGTGAATGTGTCGGAAACGGAAGGCGTAAGCTGGACCCCCAAGTAAGTCAAGGAGGAACGTGACCAGCGAAAGGGGAAAGCGGGCTCCAGAGCAGATACTGTGAGGGGTGGGAGAGAGAGATTGAGGGCCTCGGATTTCTGCAGGTTTATCTTGTAGTTGGAGAGGGTTTGGTACCGCGAGAGTTCCGAGAGGAGGTTAGGGAGGGATACAGAAGGGCAGGAAAGAAAGAAAAGGAGATCGTCTGCGTACGCCGCCACCTTATGCTCCACTCGCCCCACACTCATCCCGGAGATGTTAACATTGTTCCTGACATATCTGAGGAAGGGTTCCAACGTCAAGACAAAGATGAGAGGGGATAGGGGGCAGCCCTGTCGAGTGCCGTTGGAGATGGGAAACGGGGCGGAGAGAAGGCCATTGACCGAGACCTGGGCTGTGGGGTGGGAGTAGAGCGAGCCTATCCACGCCAGCATATGGGGGCCGAGACCGATATGCCGGAGGGTGGCAAAGAGGAAGGGCCAGCTGACTCGGTCAAAAGCCTTCTCGGCGTCCGTGGAAAGGAGCATGGACTGCAGACCTGAGGAGCGGGCATGGTAGATGAGGTTGATGGCTCGGGTGGTGTTATCCCGAGCCTCCCTCGCGGGCATGAACCCTACTTGGTCTGGGTGTATAATGGGTTGGAGGAGCGGTGTCAACCGGGCTGCCAAGATTTTAGAGAAAAACTTGAGGTCTAAATTTAGGAGGGAGATGGGACGATAGTTTTGGCAATGTGAGGGGTCCTTACCTTCTTTGGGGATTACTGAGATGTGAGCCCGTAGTGAGTCTGGGGGGAGCGGAGAGCCAGAGGAGACCGCGTTGTACGCAGAGAGGAAATGTTCCTTCAGAAGGGGGCTAAAGGCCTTGTAGTAAGGCAAAGTAAACCCGTCCGGGCCGGGGGCTTTACCCGAGGGGGTGGATTTGATCGCCCATTCCCATTCCGTGGCCGTAATGGGGGATTCAATCGCAGCGGCGCTGTCGTCTGGTAGGGAGGGAAGTCCCGAGTCACGTAAATAAGCGGGGAAGGAGGAGGGGAGGGGACCAGAGTTAGGTGAATCGTTCGCCGTGTTGAGTCCATATAAAGACACATAGTAAGTACGAAAGGCGTCAGCTATTTTGGAGGTCAGGGAAAGCTTAGCACCAGAAGGGGAGGAGATATGTGGGATAAAGGATCGGGCTCTTTGCGACCTCAAGGCTCGGGCCAAGGTCTTGCCTGGCTTATTGCCGAATTCAAAATAGTGACGGCGGCAGCGAGCAAGGGCAGCCTTGGCGTTTGCGAAGGTGAGATCTCTCAGCGTACCCCGAAGTGCCGCCAGCTCTGCTCCAGTGGCTACTGCAAGCGTCCTCTTATGTTGCTTGTCCAAAGCCGCTATTTTGGAAATCAGAGTAAGAATCTTAGCGGACCGTTCCTTTTTAAGGCGCGTGGCCAGTTTAATAAATGTCCCGCGTATAAAGCATTTGTGGGCTTCCCACACCACCTGAGGGGAGACCTCCGTAGTAGTGTTTGTCGCAAAGTAGTTGGTCAGGTCAGACCTTATGTCGGCCAGGACCCCAGGATCCCTAAGCAAGGTGTCATTGAGGCGCCAGCGCCACGTCCGTGGTTGAGGGGGGGCAAATGAGAGAGATAGAGAGATCAGTGCATGATCGGAGAAAGAGATGGGATCAATGGAGGCCGAGGTAACTAGGTCAAGATGGGTATGTGAGAGAAACAAATAGTCGAGCCGCGAATATAGATTATGTGGGTTAGAGAAGAAGGTATAGTCTCGGTCTTGTGGGTGAAGGAGCCTCCACACATCCATCAGTTGATGAGAGATAAGGGTCTGCTTGGCGCGTCGTAGAGAGGAGAAAGAGAGAGATGATCGTCCTGTGGAGGAATCTAGCAGGGGGTTGAGGGCCATGTTGAAATCACCTCCGAGAACAAGCACACCCTCCAGGAAATCGTCGACTTCTGCAAGGCAACGGTCCAAGAAGTCCACCTGACCAGAATTAGGGAGGTACACCGTACCAAAGGTGCATAGGGTGCCTGCCATTTTGCCTTTTACAAAGAGGAACCGACCTTCCGGGTCCGAGACCTGGTCAACCAATTCCCAAGGGGCCGAGCGGGCAAACAGGATAGAAACACCTCTCGTTTTAGAGTCTGCTGAACAGCTGTGGAATGCGTCAGAAAAGTTGCGGTCTGTCAGGTTTTGGATTTGATCTTTCCGGAAGTGGGTCTCCTGTATAAACGCCACCGATGCACGTTTGGCCCGAAAGAGGCGCAACAGTGAGGAGCGTTTCTCCGGGATGTTCAGGCCTTGAGCGTTAATAGAGACACAAGTTACCGAGGACATGATCAGTGAGGAACGGTCTGGGAGAGGAGAGGGAAGGTGAGGTAACGGGAACAAGCTGGGAGAGAGGACAAGAGAGGGGGGACCACACACTGAGAGGGGGGGGGGAGAAGAAGAGCAGAGAGGAGAGGGAGAGGGCAAGAAGGATCAAAAAATGGGTGTCAAAGACCAAGGCACTAGGTGTGGCAGGGGCCTATTGGGCACCAACCAGGAACCTGTGCTAAAACTCAGGCGGGGTAGCGAGGAAGAACAGGCCAAGTAGAGTAGCTCGGGCAAAGAGCTCCGGTGGAGAAGAGGAGAGTCCAATGGGGACATCTAGGAGGGGAAGGAGGTGCGAGAAGAGATAGGAAAGTATAAGTGAGAAGAGTAGGGACACTTGCCAAGGGGTGGCGGTATCCATTTGTTACCGTCAGGGTGATCTGACCCATAGGGTGAGGCCCTGAGTATGTGCGGTTACGGCCTGAATCATATACCTGTGCCGCTGCCACGCCAACCATCAAGGCGGGGGGGTGACCTTGCGACAAGGGGGAAACTCGTCTAAGTGTCACCGGGGAACACGTGTGCAGGAGGGGAAAAGGGGGGGGGGGGGGGCTGGGGGGGGAGAAGTGGGAGGGGAAGGGGTTGGTGGAGGGGGGAACGCGCGGGGAGGGAAGCGGGGGGATGGCGCGGGGACAGAGGGGGGGGGGGGGTGAACAGGGTAGACCCGGGCATGGGGCAGTGGAGAGGGAGGGAGCCCATGAGATTTGTTGCATGGTCTACTGTAGCTTAGACCTGGGGGAGAGAGGGGAGAGGGTATGTGCGCAACATAGTGTAACGATGTAGCGTCAGCCGCGGATACCACTAGAGGGGTAAGCTCGGGCTCTTAATAGCACAGTGTGATCAGAGCTGGGTTATCGACCAACAACTGGTTGGGACAGGGTCCGGAGGCCGACCCCATATGTAGCCAAGACAAGGTAGCCACCCAGAGAGAAGGCGAGAACCCAGCCACGTCACAGCGGCTCCAGGCAGGCAGGGCGGCAGCATTTTCATGGAGAGGTGCGAGTACGGTGTCTGTAGGGAGTATACACATGTAGCAAGAAACATAACGGACCCCCGCCCAAACCCCACACAACCCATATGCAAACCCCTCCCCCCCACCCCTCCAAGGAAAAGAAAAAAAAAAAAAAAAAAAAAAAGGGAAAAAATGCATAAAACATAAACACCCCATACAAGGAGAAGCTCAGTAGGGTGAGCAGAACAGTCACCGGTAGATGAGAGGGGGTCCAACGTCTTCCGCCTCGACCCAGTTCCAGCAGATCCGGGACAGTCCAATGGTGGGGAGAGAGAGGGAAAGACGGGGGGGAGAGGAGGTAGGGCGTGTGGGGGGGAGGGGAGGGGGGAGGGGAGAGGGGAGGGGGGAGGGGGGGAGGGGAGAGGGGGAAGGTCCTGGGAGGGAGAGGGAGGGGAATAGGGGGAGATGGGGGAAGGTGGGGAGGGAGCAGGGGGGGGTAGGGGGAGGGGGCGGGGGGAGTAGGGAGAGGTGGGGAAAGGGGGGAGGTGGGTAGGGGGGAAGGGTAGGCAGGGCTAGGGTGGAAGGCACAGGGTGGAAGGCACAGGGTGAAATTTTCGCTCTGACATCAGAGCCGGCTAGCACTTGAAGGTGTCGGGAAGCCTCGCATGAGTTCACAGAGGGATCTTGGTGTGTGGCCACTGTATTCAGGTGGGGCGGGCCTCTCTTGCTTGATCCCTGCGGGAGTCCAGCGGCTGACGGGTTGGGAAGCGAGATTCACGTAAGCGAGGGGAGCGGGAGCCTTTCCGCTGCGGGGATCTCGATCTTCGTGTCTCAGAACGCGGTGAGCGGCCTCCCTGTTGTGGGCCAAGGGCAGGAAGCGGGAGATTTGGCAGGGTCCAGTCAGGGAGCGTCAGATTCCCATGATCTAGCAGCTGTAGCGCGCCGGGCAAGTCCTCTGGGGTGCGCAAGATGTAAGAGGTAGTTCCTGACATTATGATGAGGTGAAATGGGTAGCCCCATCTGTAGGAGGCTCCTGCGGCTCGTATGAGGTCCAGCAGTGGCTTCAGCAGCCGGCGCATGGCTAGCGTGCGTCTGGAGAGGTCCGGTAAAAGGGTGATCTCGGCCCCTTTAAAGGTCAAGGGGCCCAGTTCCCACGCGCGCTGGAGCAGTGCTTCTTTTTGAGGGAAATAGTGCACGCGACTTAGGACATCCCTGGGACGGTTTCCGTCTTGTGAGCGTGAACCCGCCACCCTATGTGTGCGGTCAAGTTCAATGTAGGTATCCTCCGGGTCCCCAAGGTACTTATTAAAGATATACCTTACTGTCCCAAGTAGGCGATCCGGGCCAATGTCCTCCGGTAGACCCCTTATCTTCACGTTGTTGCGCCTCCCCCGGTTTTCTAAGTCATCAACGTGTAAGATCAGATCCCTTAAGACAGCCTCCTGGGAGTCTATGCGGGGGGTTAATTCCTGTACCACCCGGTCTAATGCGATATGCCGGGTCTCCAGGCCCGATACTGCAGCGGCGACTGCTGTCATAGAGGTTTTCAGATCCGCCATGTCCTCTGCATGCCTCTCCTCCATACGGGCAAGTTGTGCGGTGAGGTCATTGCGGGTCGGGAGAGCATGCAGGAGGGACCGGACTTCTGAGAGCAGCTGTGCCGGGGTAAGTGCAGCGCCGGGGTCCCGATCGGCGGTGCCTGGGGAGGACGGGTCCAACTCACCGGGGGTGCGGAGGATCTCCGGCAGCGTCTGGCTCAGCTCCGGGAAGGCCGGGATTGTCTTCTGAGCGGTGCTTCTTGTTACAGGCGCGGCGGCCATCTTGGAGCGCTGCTGGGCCGCGGACAAAGTGCGCCTCTCCGAGCAGGCAAAACGTGCCAGGAATGCCTGGGGAGACGCTACGGGTGTCGAGGGGGTCTTCCGTGAGCCGGTGGGCATAACGGGGCAGAGTTTGTGCAGGATATAGTCCCGGTAGTGAGGAGCTGTGCCCGGAGCTCAGAACCAACACCTCCTCACACCTTGATTGTAATCTTGTTGAGCTCTCTGTAATCGATACAGGGGCATAGCCCACCATTTTTTTTTTTTTTTTTACGAAAAAGAATCCCGCACCCATAGGGGACGCAGAGGGTCTAATGTGTCCTTTTTTCAGGCTGTCCTGAATGTATGTGCGCATTGACTGTTGCTTTGGGGGGGAACAGGTTAAAGATGCGACCCTTAGGGTCCATTTACACAGAAAGATTATCTGCAAAAGATTTGAAGCCAAAGCCAGGAATGGACTTTGAACAGAGATCAAAGGAAAGGAAAAGGAAAGCCTGAGATTTCTCCCCTTTTCGAATCCATTCCTGGCTTTGGCTTCAAATCTTTGGCAGATAATCTTTCCTTGTAAATGGACCCTTGGGATACCTGGCCCCAGACACGAGATCAATGGCACAGTCATATGGGCGGTGAGGGGGCAGAGCATCAGCAACAGCTTTATTAAATACACCGACATAATCTAAAATAAAATCAGGAATTTGATATGACTCTGGAACAGAGCATACAATCGGCACCACCGAAGAGAGGTGAGGACCACAAGAACCTCCTGACTTGACTAATTCTGTGGTTCTCCAGTCAAACACAGGATTGTGTTGACACAGCCATGGCAGCCCTAAAATAATATCTGCTGCCAGATGTTCCAAAGCAAAAAACGAAATTTGTTCTCGGTGGAAACAACCCACCTGCATGGTGACTTCGGGGGTGAGAAAATTCACGGATCCTGTCTTAAGGAGATTGGAGTCAGCGCCCGCTACTGAAAATGGATAACACAATGGCACCATTTGTATGCCCAAAGAATGGGCCACCGAGGCCTGAATAAAACTTAGAGCTGTCCCCGAGTCCACCATGGCAGTACCCTCAACAGAAAAACCATTGTAACACAAGGTAATGGGTATCAACAAATTTTCAACATTTTTAGGAGGTACCTGGGTGCCTGAGTGACCCTCTGGACCATCACTCAGGCATTGGAGTTTTCCGACCTCCGAGGTGGTTTCACTGGACAGGATTTCAGGAAGTGGCCAGATTTACCGCAATACAGGCATAGGGAGTTCTCCAATCGGTATTTTCTTCTGGCAGTCGTGTTACCTAAAACCATGGGTTCTTCTTTTTACTGCAAGTGGGGTGCAGCAGGTGCAGGGAGTATAGCAGTCCGTTTGGGAGACTGGGTAGAACCTGGCTGTGCTGACGGTACCCCTGACTTTTCCCGCTTCCTCTCCCTCAGTCTACGGTCAATGGTTACAGCAGGTGTCATATAGTCACTGAGGGAATTGGGGGTAGGTTGGCTAACCATAACGTCTTTAATGGCGTCAGATAGTCCCTGTCGAAAAAGGTTTCTAAGTGGGGAATCTAGCAATCCAGTCAGGGTGCACCATTGGTGAAGTATTTCTCTGCAGTGCGGCGCCCCTGCTGGATGGACAGAAGAAGAGATTCTAAAGCCCAGTTGGGATCGTCACAGATTTGACCCAGCGATAGAAAAAATAATTCCACTGAGTTCCACTCTGGAGCCCCTGCAGGGAGAGATAGAGCCCAATCCGGCGGGGGCGCCTGTAGTAGCGAAACAATAAGGGCCACTCTTTCAGCATCAGACAGGAAGGGATTATGCCTAAAATATAGAATACAGGATTCCCTGAATGTCCGAAATCTGCCAGTGTCACCCTGAAACCTGTCGGGTAACAGCATCTTGGTTCTATGCTTCACCACCTGGACTGGAGCTTCAGCTGAGGATTGGGGCATTGCAGCAGACGGGGAAGCAGTGGTAGGTATAGCATCAACCCGACTAGCAAGACGGTAACTGTGGACAATTTGTTGACGTTCCCTATACTGAATAAGGCGCAACACAGGACAAGACAAACAAACACAATATAGAATGGTCAGAAAAGCAATGTCAGCAACAACCGGGCAGCTAAGGTTCAGAATCAGAATCAGTAAGCAAAGTCAGGGTACAAAACCCAAGGTCAGAATATAGGCAGCAAACTATCAGAGAAACGCTAGATCCAGGCACAAGGGCTCTTTTACAGGCAATGGACTGAGACCAGGGGCTGGGATTTATAGTGGACAGGAACCTAGGTGCTGACAGCTAACTGGCTAGGTGAGCTGTCAGTCAGAACACAGCAGAGACAATTACAGCAAGAAAGGGCAGGGAGAACTGAGAAAACATGGACCGGATCACAGAAGACATGAGCAAAGAACATGATAAAACCAGGAACGGACTTAAGGTCAAAAGCGCCGTCTTTGGCGCAGCGGTCGGATCTTTACCGCAGAGGGTGGCACTGATGTCTTTTCAGGCACGATCATGACACTGTGATTGTGTCTCTGGTCTGCCAGTGCGGTGACGGAGTGCTGATGCATTTCAGTACCAGCTGGGAGCCTTATGTAGTCCCACAGGTCTGCCACTTACATATCCAGCCCTGCCTGAGTCTGAACGGATTGTCGTATAGTGGGAAACGTCCCAATTGTTTTCAGTTTATAATACAGTGAAACCTTGGACTACAAGTAACTTGGTCGGGGAGGGTTTTGCAAGACAAGCTGCAAACAAGTAAGATTTGTTAATACGAGCGGATACCCCTGCGTCCCCATCCGGATATTATACTGGGTAGGAAGCCTCTCATTTTTCCCACTACTACCTGATTAAGATCCTAATCTACCAAAAACAAACTTGAGCATGCTTTTCTTTACTCAAAAAAATGAATCTTTATTGATAAAACCATGATTAGACGAAGAGTAATAAAAAATGAGGGAAGGATGGTAACAGAACAATGGTCCAGGGGACAAAGCGGGCATGGGACTTGGGACTACTGAAGAGAATAATACCTTCATGATTACAGAATGACACCAAGTGAGCCCAGGCTAATACATTGTTAGAGCGGTCTATATTATAAGTATATAACCGCAGTAATAGCGCATAACGAAACACAACCGAGACTTGTAAACATAGTACCCAATATTGCCGTCAGCCCAAACTCTCAAAATCATACATCATGAAGTGTATCATGTCTTACCCATACTGCTGATCCCCTGGTACCAATTGTTGGACTGAATAAATCGTGTTTTATGTGAACATCGGTTTCTACTTCGTTCTTTGGTGGTGAGCGCAATCTCCAGGTCATTTTTTGGCACCGTTTGGTTTTGAGTAATTTTACCAAGCCATGGTACTGCTAGGACGTTTCCAGTGATTCGTGATCTGTTGGACGGGGTCTCTCTTCTCTGGAGTCTATTGTGTATTAGTTATCATCTCTCGGGATTTC
This sequence comes from Dendropsophus ebraccatus, assembly GCF_027789765.1. Lineage (NCBI taxonomy): Eukaryota > Metazoa > Chordata > Amphibia > Anura > Hylidae > Dendropsophus > Dendropsophus ebraccatus. The sequence continues at coordinate 1,282,724 of NC_091457.1, read as the reverse complement.
AGTGGTTGAGGCACTACCCTTCCCCTCACCCCTTCTCCCCCCTTTTTTCCCTTCATAGTTGTCCCCCTGTCGATATCTCTTCTCCTTCTTGTTTCTCTCTCTTTATAAATGAGGAATCCCTCGGTTGAGATTATGTGCGACATGAACCATATTCATTTTGTGCAGTGGATCGGCCTACATGGCGTCTTTGTGTGTAATGTTTGTATTTTTGATCAGTTTTGTGGTTGGAAGATCTGTGCGTGTAACGCATTGCCGTCAATGACGACTGTACGATTTTGTATTTCACATGCTCATGTGTATTATTGAGGTGTCTAACAAAAAAAATAGAATCTATACCCAGCACCCCATCTCTTCTGTGGCCAGGGCCGTCTCCAAGCTTGCATTGGTGGACCTCACATCACACTGGCCGACGTGTCATAATGCAGGGGGCTTCGTGGGCTCCTCAATACAAGGAGCATAATGTGAGTAGTAGGGCAGATGCCCCCTTATAGCTGTCCTTAGAGAGCGGAGCTCCAGCCTCCCCACCAGATCCAAGCAGGAGATGGGAGGAACGCGGTGCGGCCCCCCACTAAGTGTCACCCTAAGCCATGGACCTTCCTTGCTCAGGGCACAATACAGCTCTGCGTAGTCCCATATAATGCACTGGTGGTAAATCCATCTCATACATATGCCATGTGTGATAGATGTAGCTGAGACCAGCCGGGGTCCCCCAAATACCCTTGTTATCCAGCCTCTGGTCCCCCCCATCAAGGTGCAGAAATGAATGGAGGGAACCATAGACTTCCGTCAGCTCTCCATTCATTCCCCACCTGGGTGCGGCAGTCAGAGGTCATCCCACCAGGAGCTCCTGCACCTATTATGGAGCATGCTGAATGAGTGTCTGTGTAGTGATATTACCTCCAGAATGGGGAGATACAGGAGATCAGGGATACAGGAACCAGTCCCCCATTGCAGGTCATGGTTAATCAGAAAGATAAAGATGTTCAGTCAGGGCCACCAGTACATGCTCCACCAGGCTCAGCAATGATGACAGCCAGTAGATAAGATGGAGTACCATCCTGTCTGATCCTCTCTATCGTCTTCCCTCAGCTGTTCCTGTGCTGGATCCCATAAAGATGACAGTGGAGAAGAGACACGAGGGGGACAAGATCCGAGAGGGGGACAAGATCACCCTGTCCTGTAAGATCCATTCATTTTACCCGGAACCTATAGACATCACATGGTACAAAGATGGAGAGAGCATGGAGTCTACCGTCACTGACCTCCGTGCAGACGATTCCAGTCTATACCAAATCACCAGCTCCATGTCCTACACCACAACTATGGCGGATAGGGGAAAGATGTTCAAATGTGAGGTGGGACATGAAAGTACCGGAGCCCCGAGAACGGCCACATGGACGCTAGAAGATATAGGTGAGTAATGATCTCCTATATAATGTCACCTATATACTGTCACCTATATACTGGTGGGATGCCGTAACTGTGTCTGTGTATGACTAGGCCCAGAAGCCCCCCTCAAGCCAGACAGAATAGAGAGACTAAGATGGAGGGGGCATAATCTTTCCTGTAATAAGATGTTTATTGGGGGGGGGGGGGCATAGGCCCTACAGAGGCCCTGGGAATGGCCCATACCTTATCATGTAAGAAACAGGAGAAAGATATACAGGTCCTTCTCAAAGAATTAGCATAAAGTGCTAAAGTTCATTATTTTCCATAATGTAATGATAAAAATTAAACTTTCATATATTTTTGAATCATTGCCCACCAACTGAAATATTTCAGGTCTTATTGTTTTAATCCTGATGATTTTGACATACAGCTCATGAAAACCCAAAAATCCTATCTCAAAAAATTAGCCTATCATGAAAAGGTTCCCTAACCGAGCTATTAACCTAATCATCTGAATCAACTAATAACTCTAAACCCCTGCAAGAGATACCTGAGGCTTCTACAAACTACCAGCCTGGTTCATGACTCCAAACAGCCATCATGGGTAAGACTGCCGACCTGACTGCTGTCCACAAGCCATCACTGACCCCCTCAAGCAAGAGGGGAAGACCCAGAAGGAAATGTCTGCACAAATAGGCTGTTCCCAGAGTGCTGTATCAGGGCACCTCAATGGGAAGTCTATGGGAAGGAAAAACGCTGCACAACGAGAAGAGGTGAGCGGACCCTGAGGAAGATTGTGGAGAAGGACCCATTCCAGACCTTGATGGACCTGCGGAAGCAGTGGACTGAGTCTGGAGTAGAAACCTCCAGAGCCACAGTGCACAGGCGTGTGCAGGAAATGGGCTACAGAAACAGCGGCAGAAGAGCCTGACCCGGGCTACAGAGAAGCAGCACTGGACTGGTGCTCAGTGGTCCCAAGTACTTTTTTCTGATGGAAGCAAATTTTGTATGATGTCATTCGGAAATCAAGGTGCCAGAGTCTGTAGGAAGACTGGGGAGAAGGAAATGCCAAAATGCCTGAAGTCCAGTGTCAAGTACCCACAGTCAGTGATGGTCTGGGGTGCCATGTCAGCTGCAGGTGTTGGTCCACTGTTTTACCAAGGGCAGGGTCAATGCAGCTAGCTGTCAGGAGATTTTGGAGCACTTCATGCTTCCATAGGCTGAAAAACTTTATGGAGATGATGATGTCATTTTTCAGCATGACCTGGCACCTGCTCACAGTGCCGAAACCACTGGTAAATGGTTTACTGACCATGGTGTTAGTGTGCTCAATTGGCCTGCCAACTCTCCTGTCCTGAACCCCATAGAGAATCTGTGGGATATTGTGAAGAGAAAGTTGAGAGACGCAAAAGACCCAACACTCTGGATGAGCTTAAGGCGGCTATCAAAGCATCCTGGTCCTCCATAACACCTGAGCAGTGCCACAGGCTGATGGCCTCCATAACACCTGAGCAGTGCCACAGGCTGATGGCCTCCATAACACCTGAGCAGTGCCACAGGCTGATGGCCTCCATAACACCTGAGCAGTGCCACAGGCTGATGGCCTCCATAACACCTGAGCAGTGCCACAGGCTGATGGCCTCCATAACACCTGAGCAGTGCCACAGGCTGATGGCCTCCATAACACCTGAGCAGTGCCACAGGCTGATGGCCTCCATAACACCTGAGCAGTGCCACAGGCTGATGGCCTCCATAACACCTGAGCAGTGCCACAGGCTGATGGCCTCCATAACACCTGAGCAGTGCCACAGGCTGATGGCCTCCATAACACCTGAGCAGTGCCACAGGCTGATGGCCTCCATAACACCTGAGCAGTGCCACAGGCTGATGGCCTCCATAACACCTGAGCAGTGCCACAGGCTGATGGCCTCCATAACACCTGAGCAGTGCCACAGGCTGATGGCCTCCATAACACCTGAGCAGTGCCACAGGCTGATGGCCTCCATATCACCTGACCAGTGCCACAGGCTGATGGCCTCCATAACACCTGAGCAGTGCCACAGGCTGATGGCCTCCATAACACCTGAGCAGTGCCACAGGCTGATGGCCTCCATAACACCTGAGCAGTGCCACAGGCTGATGGCCTCCATATCACCTGAGCAGTGCCACAGGCTGATGGCCTCCATAACACCTGAGCAGTGCCACAGGCTGATGGCCTCCATAACACCTGAGCAGTGCCACAGGCTGATGGCCTCCATATCACCTGACCAGTGCCACAGGCTGATGGCCTCCATAACACCTGAGCAGTGCCACAGGCTGATGGCCTCCATAACACCTGAGCAGTGCCACAGGCTGATGGCCTCCATAACACCTGAGCAGTGCCACAGGCTGATGGCCTCCATATCACCTGAGCAGTGCCACAGGCTGATGGCCTCCATAACACCTGAGCAGTGCCACAGGCTGATGGCCTCCATAACACCTGAGCAGTGCCACAGGCTGATGGCCTCCATAACACCTGAGCAGTGCCACAGGCTGATGGCCTCCATAACACCTGAGCAGTGCCACAGGCTGATGGCCTCCATAACACCTGAGCAGTGCCACAGGCTGATGGCCTCCATAACACCTGAGCAGTGCCACAGGCTGATGGCCTCCATATCACCTGACCAGTGCCACAGGCTGATGGCCTCCATATCACCTGACCAGTGCCACAGGCTGATGGCCTCCATAACACCTGAGCAGTGCCACAGGCTGATGGCCTCCATAACACCTGAGCAGTGCCACAGGCTGATGGCCTCCATAACACCTGAGCAGTGCCACAGGCTGATGGCCTCCATATCACCTGAGCAGTGCCACAGGCTGATGGCCTCCATGCCACATTGCCGCATCCCACGCAGTCATTTCTGCAAAAGAATTCCCCACCAAGTATTGAGGGCAGAACTCAACATAATTATTGGAAGGTTTTTTTTATTAAAAACACTTTTCTTTTATTGGTCGGATGAAATATGCTAATTTTTTGAGATAGGATTTTTGAGTTTTCATGAGCTGTATGCCAAAATCATCAGGATTAAAACAATAAAAGACCTGAAATATTTCAGTTGGTGGGCAATGATTCTAAAATATATGAAAAGTTTAATTTTTATCATTACATTATGGAAAATAATGAACTTTAGCACTATATGCTAATTCTTTGAGAAGGACCTGTATTAGTGGCCTCAGTTTTACACCATGTTGGGCTCTAAAAAGTGCATTTAAGACCGTCTCACTTTTCAGGGGGCCAAACCCCAGGTCAGGCGAGGAGCAGAAGAGTGTAGGTAGTGTAAGACACATTGAGGACGTGTTGTGCGTCATCTGAGCGCTCCCGGTTTTGTGGCCGTGCAGTTGGGATCCTCTCCTCACAGACTTCTTACTAAACAGGATACCAATAAAAGAACAACTGAACCTCTAATATATTACAACATATAGATTTTATTGTTAAAATGACAATACAATGACAAAATAATAGATAAATACACAATGAACCATGGCTGACAAAATGTTAAAAACGACAAACATACAGTGAGGGGGCTGCTGCAGATGGACACAAGTAAATAAATGAATAAATGGTAGACTAAAGTGCTGGGTATAGTACAAAAAGAGCTATGAGGAAATGTTTTTATAGTAAACAAGCTAAAAAAGTGCTATAAAGAATTCATAGATCTCAACAGATGTAAAACTACTAAAGTGTCCTACTGTAAATGATAGAAGTCAAAGTGTCCACCGGCGGCCCCCACCCCAACGCACGTTTCGGCGTAGCCTTTTTCAAGGGGTACCTATCTGCTGGAGGGTCACACTATAAATACCTAAGGTGCCACTAGATAGACCAATCACCCACCCGCTCCGCACATGTAGCGTGTCACGTAAAATCTAATTACCTGCTAAGTCGGAACATTACTTCCGGGTACGGCTGACGTCAGCGCTATCGGCGCAACGTAATGACGTCCAAATAGCTGGTCACATGGTACACACAAGTCACATGTGATACCTGTATGACGCGGACGCGCGCCGGTCACGTGATGCCAGCAAACAACGTAGCCGCGCGCATGCACATCACCCAGGTAAAAATAACATGAAAGAAGGAGAAGAGTCTGCTGCCATCTACTGGCGAAACAGACACATAGCCGGTATAGAGTAATATAATATAATATACAATACAACCAGTGAAATATATCTATGGGCCATCTATAAATAATTAAAATCTTTATGGGGATGTGCTAATGGACGATTGCATATAAAAAAAGTAAGTAAAAGAACATATAGATAATGGTGATAATTAATAAACACAATAATAATCAATAATGATAACCACTAAAAAAATATACCATAGTGGATCAAAAAACAGATGATCTGAATATACATAATAATAAAAAAGTGGACAAAAGTGAAAAAGAAAGTATATAAAAATATACTAAATAAGTGAATAAATAAATAAATAAATATTGATGAATAAGTGCATCACAACCCCTGCACCTTATATTAATATAAATATGAATGAATGACAATGAATATAATTATAAATATAGATAAATATACATAGAACCTCGCTGGCCACAATAAATATGTATAAATACACAACATGATTAACAGAAAGAGCTGATGAAAAGCAGATATAAGAAAGGAGGAAACGAAGACAAGAGAGAAAAGAAAAGAAAAATCAAGAAGAAACAAAAAGAACATGATTATAAACCCGGACCTATAAGTGCAAATTGGCATTGAATAAGGAACAAATGTGGAAGAAATATATATATATAATATATATGATAAAAAATATTCTAAAAAATGTTCTATATACAAAATACACAATACAATGAGTGATAAGGTGCAAAGTGCAAAAAATGTGCAACACTCGTGTAGTGCAAAATATGACACACCTACTGATAAAGTGATAAATAAGCGTCACATATCAGAGAGTGATGTGAAAACGTGTGATAAAATACTATAAAGGTACATCACAAAGTGCCTTTTCCAAGCATACCACAAATACAATAGGTATAGAGAATAGAGTGTATAATCCTATATGTGACCAGCGAGGGGCGCCCTGGGTGAAAAATCAGCACAATACAAATCTAATTAAAATCAATAATGCCCACAGCAAGACCACAAATATGGGCAACTCTAACCGTATTGGCAAAAAATACTAATAAATGATCAAAAGGGGATGATACAGAAGAAAAAAAAGAAAAAAATAATGATAAATAATAAATAGTAGTAAATGATATAATGAAATGTAATTAAACAGACAAATGTTACTAAATGTTACTAAACAGACAAACCGGCCTACCGCACCTTTGCTGCTCCCATAGGGGGCGATGTATGCCACTCCCCAATTTACTCCTTTGTTGCCCATAACAACCAGTCACAGCTCAGCTTTCAATAGTCTCGAGCTCTGGTACAATGAAAGCTGAGCTGTGATTGGCTGTTATAGGCAGCATAGGAAATTGTTCCTATAAGACAGAGTGGGAAATCTCCCCCATCATATATAAACAAGAACTGATGAAGGTGACACCATCTACAGCGTATACTCCCTGGGCTGCAGTAATGGGGGCTTATAGGGTATGGTATATAGAGTGAGAGACTTCTGTGTGCTCCCCCACAGGGTTATAGCACCCCAATGTTCCCTATACAAGATTATTGTGTACATTAATAACTTTAGGGGCACATTTACCAAGGTCTGGGCCTTGTGCGTCATATGGGCGGGGAGGGTCAGGGCATTGCGGTTGGTGAGCATCGTCCTTCCTGGCTGCGGCTTGTGCGTCATATGGGCGGGGAGGGTCAGGGCATTGCGGTTGGTGAGCATCGTCCTTCCTGGCTGCGGCTTGTGCGTCATATGGGCGGGGAGGGGTCAGGGCATTGCGGTTGGGGAGCATCGTCCTTCCTGGCTGCGGCTTGTGCGTCATATGGGCGGGGAGGGGTCAGGGCATTGGGGAGGAGTGTCCTTCCTGTCTGCGGCTTGTGCATCATATGGGCGGGGAGGGTCAGGGCATTGCGGTTGGGGAGCAGTGTCCTTCCTGTCTGCGGCTTGTGCATCATATGGGCGGGGAGGGGTCAGGGCATTGGGGAGGAGTGTCCTTCCTGTCTGCGGCTTGTGCATCATATGGGCGGGGAGGGGTCAGGGCATTGGGGAGGAGTGTCCTTCCTGGCTGCGGCTTGTGCATCATATGGGCGGGGAGGGGTCAGGGCATAGGGGAGCAGTGTCCTTACTGGCTGCGGCTTGTGCATCATATGGGTGGGGAGGGGTCAGGGCATTGGGGAGGAGTGTCCTTCCTGGCTGCGGCTTGTGCATGATATTGGCGGGGAGGGTCAGGGCATTGCGGTTGGGGAGGAGTGTCCTTCCTGTCTGCGGCTTGTGCGTCATATGGGCGGGGAGGGGTCAGGGCATTGCGGGTGGGGAGCAGTGTCTTTCGTGGCTGCGGCTTGTGCACCATATGGGCAGGGAGGGGCAGGGCATTGGGGAGGAGTGTCCTTCCTGTCTGCGGCTTGTGCGTCATATGGGCTGGGAGGGGTCAGGGCATTGCGGTTGGGGAGCAGTGTCCTTCCTGGCTGCGGCTTGTGCATCATATGGGCGGGGAGGGGTCAGGGCATTGGGGAGCAGTGTCCTTCCTGGCTGCGGCTTGTGCATCATATGGGTGGGGAGGGTCAGGGCATTGCGGTTGGGGAGCAGTGTCCTTCCTGGCTGCGGCTTGTGCATCATATGGGCAGGGAGGGTCAGGGCATTGCGGTTGGGGAGCAGTGTCCTTCCTGGCTGCGGCTTGTGCATCATATGGGCGGGGAGGGGTCAGGGCATTGCGGTTGGGGAGCAGTGTCCTTCCTGGTTGCGGCTTGTGCATCATATGGGCGGGGAGGGTCAGGGCATTGGGGAGGAGTGTCCTTCCTGGCTGCGGCTTGTGCATCATATGGGCTGGGAGGGTCAGGGCATTGCGGTTGGGGAGCAGTGTCCTTCCTGGCTGCGGCTTGTGCATCATATGGGCGGGGAGGGGTCAGGGCATTGCGGTTGGGGAGCAGTGTCCTTCCTGGCTGCGGCTTGTGCATCATATGGGCGGGGAGGGGTCAGGGCTTTGCGCATGGGGAGGAGTGTCCTTCCTGTCTGCGGCTTGTGCATCATGTGGGCGGGGAGGGGTCAGGGCATTGCGGTTGGGGAGCAGTGTCCTTCCTGGCTGCGGCTTGTGCATCATATGGGCGGGGAGGGTCAGGGGATTGCGCATGGGGAGGAGTGTCCTTCCTGGCTGCGGCTTGTGCATCATATGGGCTGGGAGGGTCAGGGCATTGCGGTTGGGGAGCAGTATCCTTCCTGGCTGCGGCTTGTGCATCATGTGGGCGGGGAGGGGTCAGGGCATTGCGGTTGGGGAGCAGTGTCCTTCCTGGCTGCGGCTTGTGCATCATATGGGCGGGGAGGGTCAGGGCATTGCGCATGGGGAGGAGTGTCCTTCCTGGCTGCGGCTTGTGCATCATATGGGCGGGGAGGGTCAGGGCATTGCGCATGGGGAGGAGTGTCCTTCCTGTGCACAAAATGAATTAATATTTGCACTCAGATTAGTCCAAAAACGGCTGAATTTCTAGGCTGTTGCCTCCGCTGGATCTGTCTAGAAGCATGCACATGGGGAACTTTAAATTGGTGCAGATATGTATAGATGTGATTATGTTAGTAATTACTGCACGGCTGAAGAAGGTAGAAGACTGGTTGGCCACTTTATGGTAAGGTCACTTGCTCCTCCATATTTAACCCTTAGAGGAAAATTTAAATGTTAGCGTTTTTTTTTTTCCCTCCTTGTGTATATAAGGCCATACATACATACATAGCACTTTCACTTTTCCACCTAGAGACCCACATGAGCCCTTATCCTTATTTTTTGCGCCACTAATTGTACTTTGCAATGGCGGCTGAATTGTTGCATAAAGTCACTGCGAAACCAGGAAAAAATTCAATGTGTGGTGAAATTGGGAAAAAAAAAAAACGCATTTCTTTTATTTGTTTTGTTTTTTCGTTTTTACGCCATTCGCCCTGGGGTAAAACTGACTTGTTATATATGTTCCTCAAGTCGTTACGATTAAAACGATATATAACATGTATAACTTATATTGTATCTGGTGGCCTGTAAGATATTCTAACCATTGTTACCAAATATACGTTCCTTACAATCGCTCCATTCCCAGGCTTATAGCGCTTTTATCCTTTGGCCTATGGGGCTGTGTCAGGTGTCATTCTTTGCGCCATGATGTGATCTTTCTATCGGTACCTTGATTGCGCATATGCGACTTTTTGATCACTTTTTATTACAATTTTTCTGAATTTGATGCGACCAAAAATGCGCAAATTTCAATGTCTGTTCACAGCGATAAAAAGGGAAAAAAAATCAAAGCCCCATGATCTCCGCCAGCGGAGGTAGCGGAGAGCATGGGGCAGTGATCGGGGACCACCCTGTGTGGTCCCGGTACAAGAGATCAGCAGTATATACTATATACCGCTGATCGCTTGTGCCCTGTGCTGATCAGCACTTTTTATCCCCTGTTACCATAATAATAATAACCATTACTAGCTGCAGTTTTGCTCCAGCTAATTGGCGCTCCCTTCCTTCTGAGCCCGGCTGTGTGCCCATGCAGTGGTTTATGCCCACATATGGGGTACCCTTCTACTCAGGAGAACATGCGTTGCAGATTTTGGGGCACTTTTTTTCTCTTGTTCCTCGTGAAATTGAGAAATTTCAAACTAAACAAACATATTATTGGAAAAATTCAATTTTTTCATTTTTACTGTCTAATTTTGAATTCTTTCCTCTAACACCTGTGGGGTCAAAATGGTCACCACACCCCAAGATATATTCTTTGAGGGGTGCACTTTCCAAAATGGGGTGACTTATGGGTTTTTTTCTCTCTGCGGACACTACAGGGGCGCTGCAAACGCACCTGGCGCTCAGAAACTTCTTCAGCAAAATCTGCCCTAAAAAATGCTAATTGGCGCTCCTTCCCTTCTGAGCCCTCCTGTGTGCCCATACAGTGGTTGACACCCACATATGGGGTACCATTGTACTCAAGAGAACCTGCGTTACAATTTTTGGAGTGCTTTTTCTCTCATGTTCCTTTTGAAAATGAGAAACTTTAATCTAAACGTATATATTATTGGAAAATTTAAATTTTCCATTTTTTTTACGGCCTTAGGCTGGGTTCACACTATGTATATTTGAGGCTGTATTTGGTCCTCATGTCAGGTCCTCATAGCAACCAAAACCAGGAGTGGATTGAAAACACAAAAAGGCTCTGGTCACACAATGGTGAAACTGAGTGGATGGCCGCCATATAAAGGTAAATAACTGCCATTATTTTAATATAACGGCCGTTGTTCTAAAATAACAGCAAATATTTGCCATTAAATGACGGCCATCCACTCAGTTACAGCATTATGTGAACAGAGCCTTTCTGTGTTTTCAATCCACTCCTTGTTTTGGGTGCTATACAGCCTCAAATATACGTAGTGTGAACATAGCCTAATGGTGAATACTTTCCTCAAGTTCCTGTAGGGTCAAAATGATCATTATACTCCGATATTCATTCTTTAAGGTCTGTAGTTTCCAAAATGGGGTCACTTATGGGGGTTTCCAGTATACAAGCCTCTTAAATCAACCTAAAAAAAGAACTGATCCCTAAAAAAATTAGTTTTGGAAACTTTCACGAAAATGTAATAATTTGCTGATAAATTTCTAAGCCCCGTAACACCCTAAAAAGGTAAAATATATTTTCCAAATTATGCCAAATTATCCTTTTTTTAGAAGCAGAGAATTTCAAAGTTCATAAAATGCAAAATTTTTTCAATTTTTCATGATATTTTGATGTTTTTCACAAAAAACACACAAAGTAGTGACCAAATTTTGCCACTAACATAAAGTGCCATATGTGACGAAAAAACAATCTCAGAATCGCTAGCATATGTTACAGCATATATACAGGAAGTGATTACCAAATGATCTATGTCTCAGGACTGTGTTTAGGAATGGCCAGGCAACCGAGTCGAAGGCCTTGTCTGCATCGAGTCCTAGTAACATCTTGGTGGGGGAGTGTGGAAGTTGGGCTGCTACAGTGGCCGCTACCGCCTGATGGATACCTCGGGTGGAGTGTCTATGCTTAAGAAACCCTAGCTGTGATTGTAACAGTAACTGGCCAATGACTTGTATTCTATTTGCAAGTATTTTTGTGAGGATTTTATAACCTGATTCAGCAAGGATATTGTTCGGTAGGACGTGACCAGTGTTGGGTCCCTGTTGGGTTTAGGGATGAGAATTATGCGTGAGGCAAAGAAGTCAGGTGGGTGGGATTCTCCTTGGTAGACACTGTTCAATAGTCTGGTGAGAGAGGGTACTATATTTTTACTTAGGATCTTATAGTACTCTGCGGACAGTCCATCTGGTCCCGGGGTCTTATTGTCGGTCAGTCACTTAATAGTGGCTCTAATTTCCAGTTCTGTTATAGCTTCATCTAAAGTTTCCTTTGCGTCGGATGGCAGAGTAGCTATGGAAAGGTTAGAGAGGAATGACCAAGTAGCTTGGGAATCGTAGGGCTGGGATCCATAAAAGTTGGAGCAGTAGTTACCAAAGGCCTTGCGGATGGCTTCCGAGTTAGTAAGGTCAATGTGCGTGGAAGGGTGTTTAACCTTGGGGATATCATATGGTTGACAGCGTGGTTTATGGACTTTGGCAAGGAGTGGACCTATCTTGTTGCCCCACCGGAAGTATCGGTTCTTAACAGAGTCTACGTTCCATTTTGCTTGTCCCTGTAGGTACGTGTCCAGGAGTGTTTTGGCATTTACGTATGCTGATTAGGTGGTTTCGGTGTTCTCCTGTAGGAATACCCTGTGTGCAGCTATAAGGTCAGAGCTAAGGATCTTGAAGCCTTTATTAAAGTCTTTCCGTTTGTGTATGATGTATGAAATAATGTGTCCCCGCATGACCGCTTTTAAAGTGGGTCAAAATAGAGCGTGATCGTCAGTATGTTCTATGTTGTCATCCATGAAGTGGGACCAGTGGGTGGTTAGAAATTGGCAGAAGTCCTCACAGGTAAGCAGGTATAAAGGAAGTTTCCAGTCATAGCTTTGCCGTGGGGGGTTGCCGTCAGTGATGGAGAGTTCTACCGGTGCGTGGTCTGAGGTAACCATTGGGAGGATAGCCACATCTTCTATAAGTGGGAACAGGTCAAGGGAAGTAAGGAAGTAGTCTATCCTAGATTGGGAATTACGGGCATGGGAATAGTATGTGTAGTCACGTGAGGTGGGGTTGTTTAGACACCATGGGTCACAGAGAGAGAACTGGGACATGAGGTCTAGCAGGATAGCTGCTGCTAGTGCATCTGCATTAGAGTGGCTCCATCTATCCACTGCCAGGCGGGTTGTAGCATTGAAATCTCCACCTATTATAAGCTCGTGAAGTGGCTTTGACAACAGGAAATTAAGAAGTGAGAAGAAAAAATCAGCATTTGGGGGATTTGGGGCATAAAGGTTAAAGTGACACTGTCACCCCCTTAAAAGTGTCCTTTTATCAACTGCAGATTGTATAAAGTGGGCGCGGCCTCACAGTATTAGCGCCACTTAGCCTCGCCCACAACTGCACAGTTGGCCCCACCCCCTTGACACCCATTGGTTGGCCGACGTAAAGGGGGTGGGGTCTACACCTTTCGGCCAGCCTGTTCCAATGGGCAGTGAGGGGGCGGGGCCAACTGTGGCGTTTTGATTGCGGGGCTAAGTGGCGCTAATGGCGCGAGGTTTGTGGTTTGAGCCTGTGGAGAGGGGTTGTGATTTTTTTCCGCTTTACTGCAGTGTTGAGGCCTGCTACATCCCATGAGATTAGTTATAGATTGTGGTGTGTGCCCCTTGTGGAGGGTGTAAGGGTGTTTGTACTCATCCTAATCCAGTTGGCGGGTGTGTAGCAAGGTCAAGGTCCTTCAGTCGGATGTGGAGATCTCCGTCCCAGCCATCGAAGAACTCCTGAGATGCAATTGGGAGGGGATCCGGGTGCCCAGGGGGGAGGGGGGGAGGAAGAGGAAGTGCTTTTCTGCAGATGCAAAAACAACATGTTACTTATCATGAGAATAAAGGCAAATAATAATAACAAAAACATGTGGTTGCAACGTGCAACCGAAAGGGAGGCTAGTATTGGGCCTCCAACATCTAATCTTCTGAACATGAAATAGAAGATGGAGAAGAGTCACACTTTCCAGGAAGTTGCAAAGATGAGAAATTATCCAGGTATATCTCTTAGCAGGCGTCTTCTAGCTTCTTCTGGGTCATCGTAGAAGACTGGCCTGCCATTTTCAAAGGTTTTCAGGCGAGCAGGGTATAGGAGCTGGAATCTGACATTGTTGTCAAATAGGTGTTTGCAGACAGGTGTGAATGTCCTGCGCTTTGCAGACACTGCTGCGGAAAAGTCTTGGAAGATGAGTATTTTTTGGTCACGGATTTGCAGGGATTTTTTCTGGAGATATGCTCTGAGGACTTTTTTCTTTGTTGGTCCAGTTTAGATACATAGCAATAACTGTCCGAGGTCTCTGTCCTCTCTCCTGTCTTTGTGGTCCAATCCTGTGAGCTCTTTCAATTATGCGCGGATCAGGGTCTAAGTCCATCTGTAGGGCCTCCGGGAGGTCCTTGGTGAGATAGTTTGTGAGGTTATCCCCAGTGATTGACTCTGGGATTCCCAAGAAGCGCCAATTATCTGAGCATTAGCGGAGATCTGTACTAGTGCGACATTTATGGAAGTGTGGAGGACATCAAATCATTTGTCTAGCAAAGGTAGCAAGTAACTGGAGACTTCCTGGGCCAGCGAGGCCATCTGGTTGACCTCTGGGGAGGAGGCCACTGTTATGGCTGGAGACAGGTTCGGTGACGTTATATCATCTGGGGGCAAGTTCTCAGGGGATGCTTGTATGGCGTCATCCGGTAGCTGAGAGAATAAGATCCCTGATGTTTTTTGGGTTTTTTGGGGATTTGTTTGTGGAGCTCTTGGTCTGTTGTTGTGATTGACCACGGGATTGTGTTGAAGCTCTAGTTGTATTGGAATACATTGTCTTGCTGATGAACTTGTCCATCAACACGCATGGAAGAGAGGAGAGAGTAGGTAAGGGTCAATCCTGGAGTGCAATAACCTATGTAAGCAATCACATTCACACGTCCCGGAAAAATTGTCCGAGGTCACGGATCCGCAACCACGGACAATTTTAGGGCCCATTGTAGTGAATGTGGCCATTCACGTGATCTATGCCGCGACCCGCACCACAAAAAAATAGGACATGTCGTAGTGCGGATCGCGGCACGGATCCCCCCCGCCACCCAGCTGCAGAGATGACAGGCGAGCACGATGTCATCCCATCTACAACTCACCAACTCACCTACTCCCCACGCTGACCGCCTTCATCTTCACCAGAAGTGGCATGGACTACGCTACCTTCTCCTGGCAGCGTAGTCCCGGCCACTTCCAGGGAGCACGTGTAGCCGGTCAGCGCGGGGAATAGGTGAGTTGTAGATGAGATGACAGGAGAGCACATCGTGCCGGGCGGCGGCTAAGGGATCCCGATAGTGTAAAAGAGCCCTAAGGATGAGGCCAGGAAAGAGCTAAGTTTAGCTTAGGGGTCCGGATTTACATTATTTCCTATGGGAAACACTGCTCAGCTCCCTCCAGAACGGATTAGGTTTGAGAACAGAGGAAGCACTGTAAATGTGTATATGACTGTATCTTCTCTCTTGCAGTGTGTGATCCCAAGGTGTCAGAGATTCGCTGTGATCCTCCGTCTCCTGAGTATAATAAGATGGTGACCTTGTCCTGTGATGTCAGTGACTTGTACCCTAAGGATATACAGTGCTCCTGGCATAGGGATATAACTCGGATGCGACCAGAAATGTGCAGAGAAATAATACAGGAAGATCCGGGGTCCGGAAGGTTCTCGGGGACGTTGGCCGTGGAGTTTATTGCAGATGCCGGATGTCATGAGGAGAATTTCCGAATGGAGCTGATTCATTGTGGAAAGACGATTGTGAAGAGACACAGACTGATCCTGGGAGGTAAGTATCTGATCAGCCTATCCGAGTCCTGTAACCATCCATTATGGTGGGTCTGGGTCCTGGGTGGGTTTGGTATGGAATGGAGGGGAATGGTAAATAAAATCTATGGATGTTTTTCCTATTCATTTAATATACATAAAATGTGTTCTCATCCTTCCCAGGATTCCCGGCTCTTGGTGACATCACCAGTGACCCCCAGGACCCCAGCTATGGGCAGCCTGTGACTCTGCGCTGTAAGGTGACCAACGCTCATCCACAAGACATAAAGGTTCAGTGGTTACGAGGGGAGAAACCTCTGGAGAAGGGACAAGAAGAGAAGCAAATCCCCGAGAAGGACGGCTCCGTATCCTGCTCACTGCGGTTTACTGCTACCGCCCTGGACTGCGGCAAGGCCTACACCTGCTCTGTGATCCACAAGGACATGAGAGAGCCGCTCAGGAAAAGCCATTATGTACAGCTACCGGGTAAGAAACCGCTCTGAGGTCAATGACCGATATAAACCAGTGTCTTATAATATTCTTCTGTTAGGGAAGGGGGAGTATAAAGGCCGCTCCACCTGCATATAGTATACGTGGTGAGTAGACGTCTGAACATATAGGGAAGGTGACATCTGAGCCATTGTCTGTCCAGCAGAATGAGGCCGATCAGCAGCTGTAGTATCCTCTAGTGTTAGTAATCGTAAAGGGACTTTCCAATCTGAGAAACATCAGGACGTGGTGTAGAGGTGAAGAGCGATGTGCCGGGAACGTCATCTGCTGGGAGAGCGTGCCGTAGAGGAAAGTTACCGAAGCACCCGGGCAGATTGGGGCACCGGCTCTGGTCTTATGCCCCTTGCTGACCCCAGTTTGTTTTTATATAAATTAGAGAAGCCCTGTAAGGGGGGAATAACCTGATGGGACATAATATGGCAATGTTATCACATTCAGGATTGTGGAAGGTATCTGCTCATGGTACCAGTCTATATGCGGAGCCCTTAGCCAGGATTTCTTAAAACCTTCCACAATAGATATGTTTGTAGAGCATGGACAACCTGTGCACATGTACGAAAGAGAGAGAGAGCAAATGTAACAGCACATATGGGCTGGATACCAATATGTGCCCTGATGAGGTGATACGTCATGGGGATGGCCTCCATTGTTACTATGGTTGTAGCCGCTTGTGAGCAGGGAATGGCAGGTTCACTCAGGACGGCTAGCTTGTGATGTATCCTGGCCCCATGGTGTCCTGGTGACTGACTCTTCATGTATACAGCAGGTGGAGGGGTACAGGGGCGGCTAGCTTGTGATGTGTCCTGGCCCCATGGTGTCCTGGTGACTGACTCTTCATGTATACAGCAGGTGGAGGGGTACAGGGGCGGCTAGCTTGTGATGTGTCCTGGCCCCATGGTGCCCTGGTGACTGACTCTTCATGTATACAGCAGGTGGAGGGGTACAGAGGCGGCTAGCTTGTGATGTGTCCTGGCCCCATGGTGTCCTGGTGACTGACTCTTCATGTATACAGCAGGTGGAGGGGTACAGAGGCGGCTAGCTTGTGATGTATCCTCGCCCCATGGTGCCCTGATGACTGACTCTTCATGTATACAGCAGGTGGAGGGTGACAGAGGCGGCTAGCTTGTGATGTGTCCTGGCCCCATGGTGACTGACTCTTCATGTATACAGCAGGTGGAGGGGTACAGAGGCGGCTAGCTTATGATGTGTCCTGGCCCCATGGTGTCCTGGTGACCGACTCTTCATGTATACAGCAGGTGGAGGGGTACAGGGGCGGCTAGCTTGTGATGTGTCCTGGCCCCATGGTGTCCTGGTGACTGACTCTTCATGTATACAGCAGGTGGAGGGGTACAGGGGCGGCTAGCTTGTGATGTATCCTGGCCCCATGGTGTCCTGGTGACTGACTCTTCATGTATACAGCAGGTGGAGGGGTACAGAGGCGGCTAGCTTGTGATGTGTCCTGGCCCCATGGTGTCCTGGTTACTGACTCTTCATGTATACAGCAGGTGGAGGGGTACAGAGGCGGCTAGCTTGTGATGTGTCCTGGCCCCATGGTGTCCTGGTGACTGACTCTTCATGTATACAGCAGGTGGAGGGTGACAGGGGCGGCTAGCTTGTGATGTGTCCTGGCCCCATGGTGCCCTGGTGACTGACTCTTCATGTATACAGCAGGTGGAGGGGTACAGGGGCGGCTAGCTTGTGATGTATCCTGGCCCCATGGTGCCCTGGTGACTGCAGTAATCTTACTCTCTTCTTACAGATAAAGTCCCGATATTCTCAGACATAACTGTGCGGCCGGACAGACCTGTCGCAGGGAAGGACGCCACCTGTACAGTAACCATATCAGGATTCACACCAGACATTAAAGTGAAATGGTACAAGGACTTCAACCCATTTCCCAGCCATGCCGTCACCACATCAGATCCGGAGATCGGGAAGGACTCTCTGTGTACTTGTACCAGCAGCCTGAGGTTCACCCCGGGGGACAAGGACAATATGGCGGCCATCCGCTGTGAGGTGACACATTCTGTCACTAAGAAAGTGTATGTGCATTCATGCACCCTGAACCTCGCAGGTAGGATCTCTGTGACATATGGTGTAAGGTTGTGTTCACACGTTCCGTAAAATTGTCTGTGGTCGCGGATCCATGACCCCCCCCTTCCCACCAGAAGAGGTGACAAGAGCTACACGAACCAGCATAACCCACGTGACTTCCGGTGAACGTGTGTAAGCCAGCTGGCACGAGGGAAGTAGTCGAGTAGTTGTCAGATTATGCTCTCCTGTCATCTCTGCTGCCGGAGGGGGGGGGGGGGCTGCACTTCTGATGGGGGATCCGTGCTGCCATCCTCCGCTGGGCATGACCTATTTTCTCGCATGGCGGATCGCTGAGGGGTCGTGGCACAGATCGTGTGATGACTCCATCCACTCAGGTACATCAGCTCTTCTCACACACTGATTTCTCTGTTATAGGAAAGAGTCCTGAAGGACGTCCGTCTGTCTCCAGACCAGACGCAGGTAAGAGACAGTCGTGTAGAGACAATGATTCACCAATATCAGTGTATGGATAGTAGAGAGGAGGAATCATGAGCTGAAAGGGGGGGGGGGGATTATAGTAATACTGGCCTCCGCCTCTGTGTGATCACCCCAGGACGTATAACTTATAGTGATATCACTAATAGCACTGGCTTCAGCGTACTTATACTTGCCTCACCCCTTACAGGAAGTTGTGTAGTCCTCTCACTATCAGTGTTGTCTCAGCAGCTTCCCAGCTCCTCCCTCCTCCGCTGTCTCAGGAAGCTTGGCTGGATCTCGTTTCTGAGATGAAGCCTGCCCCGCTTTATGTCACCATGTCCGTCCAGCCCACACAGCCCACGTCACAATGTCCCTCTCATATACTTATTAGGGCACTGAGGACAGACTGCTTACAGCATGAATAATGCCGCAGAAGGAGGAGCAGACAGGAGGTGAATACAGCAGCTGCTGCTGACTGGTTGTATGGAGAGAGTCAGCTGTGCTACACAATGGAGGAGTGCTGTAGGAGGGGAACAGGCAGGATGGGAGGGCTGTGACAAACAGCAGAGGAGAAGCAAAGCATTCTGGGAATTGTACTGTTCAGCCGGGCTCCTTAGAGTGTACCTGTTGTTTCCAAAAACTTTTGACCTGTCATAGAGACATGTAAAAAGTTTTGATTTGTCCGAGTGTTCAGGTCTGTACTGATTGGGAGAATGTGCGGGGAGAGGACCGCGCTGCAGCACATCCGCTCCCTGCTCTGTGTAAGAAAGAAAAGAGTCGGGCTTTATAGAGCTCCATTATAAGCCGGACTCCATTAGAAGCCGGACTCCATTATTAGCCTGATTCTTTTAGAAGCCTGACTCCATTAGAAGCCGGACTCCATTAGAAGCCTGACTCCATTATTAGCCTGACTCCTTTAGAAGTCTGACTCCATTAGAAGCCGGACTCCATTAGAAGCCGGACTCCATTAGAAGCCGGACTCCATTAGAAGCCGGACTCCATTAGAAGCCGGACTCCATTAGAAGCCGGACTCCATTATTAGCCTGACTCCTTTAGAAGCCTGACTCCATTAGAAGCCGGACTCCATTAGAAGCCTGACTCCATTATTAGCCTGACTCCTTTAGAAGTCTGACTCCATTATTAGCCTGACTCCATTATTAGCCTGACTCCATTATTAGCCTGACTCCATTATTAGCCTGACTTCATTAGAAGCCTGACGCCATTATTAGCCTGACTTCATTAGAAGCCGGACTCCATTATTAGCCGGACTCCATTAGAAGCCTGACTCCATTAGAAGCCGGACTCCATTAGAAGCCTGACTCCATTTTAAGCCAGACTCCATTATTAGCCTGACTCCATTATAAGCCTGACTCTTTTTTTCTAACACAGAGCAGGGAGAGGATGTGCTGCTGCGCGGTCCTCTCCCAGTTCCTTACACTCACATCTGACTGATCAAAACTTTTTCTTCTCTCTCTGCAGGACATCTGAGGACTCCACTGAAGACCATAGGCATCCAGTGCCTGACGGAGAGTCCACGGGTGGGGGGTGAGGTCACACTCACATGTTACGTGGAGGGATGTGACGCAGATAGTTCCGAGTTCTTCTGGAGGAGAGGAATGTTTCCTATAGATGGTGACGTACAGAACAAGTGTGACGGATCCGGAAGCTTCTCCACAGTCACCTTCACAGCACAGGAGACGGACAGAGACTGCAAAGTCACATGTGAGGTGACTTATAATTTAGAGACACTGGAGGAACATTTCACTCTGAAGCTTCAATAAGGATCAACAGGAATCAATGGAAGAAAGACTCAATGCCTGTCCGAGAGTGAGCGCAGACTCACTGATGTCTATAGTACTGGGGTAACTGAGAGCGAGCGCAGACTCACTGATGTCTATAGTACTGGGGTAACTGAGAGCGAGCGCAGACTCACTGATGGCTATAGTACTGGGGTAACTGAGAGCGAGCGCAGACTCACTGATGTCTATAGTACTGGGGTAACTGAGAGCAAGCGCAGACTCACTGATGTCTATAGTCCTGGGGTAACTGAGAGCGAGCGCAGACTCACTGATGTCTATAGTACTGGGGTAACTGAGAGCGAGTGCAGACTCACTGATGTCTATAGTACTGGGGTAACTGAGAGCGAGCGCAGACTCTCTGATGGCTATAGTACTGGGGTAACTGAGAGCGAGCGCAGACTCACTGATGTCTATAGTACTGGGGTAACTGAGAGCGAGTGCAGACTCACTGATGTCTATAGTACTGGGGTAACTGAGAGCGAGCGCAGACTCACTGATGGCTATAGTACTGGGGTAACTGAGAGGGAGTGCAGACTCACTGATGGCTATAGTACTGGGGTAACAGAGCGAGCGCAGACTCACTGATGGCTATAGTACTGGGGTAACTGAGAACGAGCGCAGATTATGATGCATTTTCGGCCTATACAACCCTCACTAACCCAAAACAGAAATAATGACCAGAAAGAAAACAAAGGAAACATTCAGTCCGGTCTTTTGTAGCAACAAGAAGCTAAGAGTTAAAGGGGTTGTGGTGGATAATTTCTTAATCAGCCATGCAGGGGGGGACATGACAGTTCTGTATACTTACCTGTCCCACTTTACTGCAGCTGCTATTTCCGGGGCCATCCACTTGGCGGCACTGTCAGCGTTTTGACAGCTTCTGCTGACGTGCTGCTCCTACCAGAAACGGCCGCTCAGCATAGAGTCTATGTTACTGTGGGACTGGTGCGTCAGTGGATGTTGTTGAAACGCTGATAGCGGTGCGGAGCAGTGGGCCCAGGACAGCTGCGGTGGAGTGGGACAGGTAAGTATACAAAGCCATCATGTCCCCCCTGCATGAGGAGTTATCCACCACAACCCCTTTACTGGATCCTGATAGGATTTTGGATGGTGATGGTCCTCAGTTAGTGGTGTCTCCATATAACATTGTAACCCTCTCTGCACCCCTATTGGATAGTAGTATTTTGTGCAGTAGACAGACAGGTGCGGATTATCTGTACATACAATGAATGGATACGTAACTGTACTAATACACATAGGGGATTACCCGGGGACCCCCCACATCAGTACATCAGTCACAGACCGTGTGCATTTAGGGGTTAGACGTGAACACCCAGTAAATCTCTATGGACAGGACGCCTGTGGTCCTATATGTGCCCCTTTATATCCCTTTTCTCACACCGACACATTGTTTAGGGCCTTGGCTCATTATGTGAATGAGTTGATGGAGACTACAACCCCTAGTGTCCCCTGGTTATATCGGGGATAATAAAGAGCTGCTGAGGATGTTTCATCCCTTGGGAGGCGCTGTCGCTGCAGGCCACGTGACGTCACGGCTCCTTCACCATTGATACCACTATGGTAACTACACTGTAGAGCTGTGCGAGTACATCAGTATATGAAGCAGGTGATTGTGTAATATCCGCACTACAACACAGCAGGAGGTTATCGCTAAGTTTCCAAGCCCATAATGGCTGAGGTGGTATCGATGGGTTCCTGGTCCGACCACACATGATCAGCGCTTGAGGTTGGGGGGACAACACTTGGGGTTGTCAGGAGAAGGAAACATGGCTGAGATTGTGAGCCCCAGTGTGGACAGGGACTGAGTGGTGATAAGCTCTGTACAACGCTGTGAAATGTTGGCACTATATAAACCGAAGCAGTATTATGATTCTTCTCAGTGATTGAGGCTTGGTGTCCGAAGGTGGAGTACGGCTGGTGGAAGGACACAGTCAGCGAGCCCCAGCCTGGTCCCACCCAGCTGACCCTGCCTGCTTGCCTCACACAGCCCTGGGCGACTGGACAACCGTGGTCCCTTACCTGTGGCTAACGGCCCTATTACACAAAGTGATTATCGGACGTATTCAGGCCTCGTGTCATAGAAGACAATGATCAGCCGACATGCATGATGTCTGATCCAAACCCCATCCAAGTAGTCAGAGACACAAGAACAAAACAATGGAGGAGATAAGCAGCCGGGGTACGCTGAGCACGCAGATCCCGCAGATTATCACTCTGTTTCATCAGCTGATCGTTGTCTTTATTACACAAATATGCGCTGATCGTTGTCTTTATTACACAAACATGCGCTGATCGTTGTCTTTATTACACAAACATGCGCTGATCGTTGTCTTTATTACACAAACATGCGCTGATCGTTGTCTTTATTACACAATCATGCGCTAATCATTGTCTTTATTACACAAACATGCGCTGATCGTTGTCTTTATTACACAATCATGCGCTGATCGTTGTCTTTATTACACAATCATAATATATTAAACCAGTGGGCACCACTATAGTCAATGGAGTGCTAAACCAATGCATATAAATAACCCATAACCAAAGCAAACAAAAGCATATGCACAAGGAGGTAGCACATCACAAAAAAAATCTTTATTATAATATTATCACAAATACAAAAATAGAACGCTAAATCAATCATGCAGGAGTATAGCAATAAGGGAGACAAACCCCAAATACCACTCTACATGAAAAACAATTACAATGTCTACAGAAGTCCTGGCGGCGTACCAGCAAGGACTATTCGACCACACCGACCCTGGACTGTATACACAATATAAGAATATAACCAAGCTGCCTAGGCAGAATATCTGTAACCTATAACACCACAATGGTATATAGATAAAATGAAAAGATAAAGATGATAACAATATCAGTCCTAAAAGGTATGAAAAGATGGGTCAGGTGGGAAGGAGTTACCTCACGCGTTCCGCCGCCCAGCGGCTTCCTCAGGGATATCCCTTATTGCTATACTCCTGCATGATTGATTTAGCGTTCTATTTTTGTCTTTGTGATAATATTATAATAAAGATTTTTTGTGATGTGCTACCTCCTTGTGCATATGCTTTTGTTTTCTTTGGTTATGGGTTATTTATATGCATTGGTTTAGCACTCCATTGACTATAGTGGTGCCCACTGGTTTTATATATTATGATTGTGTAATAAAGACAACTACCTCCTTGGTTTCACTAATCATCCAGAACTAACAAAAGTCTAGGTGATACAATCCCTTTAAATGATAAAGCAATAGGACGGGCAGAGTGCTGGTGTGTTATAAGGAATGGCAAATTATAATAACTGACATACAGAGGGGTGAAGCCAAACCACTACTGGGGACACAACCACCATCGTGTAATAGTAAAACAAGGAAAGAAATAACGTCTATCGAGTCTAATCAGGAGAACCCAGTATCGGGGAGGAGACTCTACAGGTCGTATTACACAGAAAGATTATCGTGGGGGAAATCGTTTGCATCATCTATGTGTATGCAGGCAAAGATCAACTAACAAAAATAGGTTCTTATGTCATTGATGGCATCTTCAGATCTGACCATAAAATCATTGTTTTTGGTTCGCTAATCGCTCGAAAATCTTTCGGTGTATGTGCACATCAGTTGTTCGTAATCACAAACGTTCGTAGACAGGAGTATACAAATAATCGCAACTAACGACTATCGTTCCATGTAGTGTGGTGAATGATTTCAGCTCGTTCCCAAAATCGCTTGTCTGCAATCGTTAAACGGTGGAAACGAAAAATTGCTTAAAGAGGATCTACCTAAAGGACCCTACCAGTCCTCCAGAGTTTGCATCATACAGGCTGGCAATACAAAATAGGAAACTCTAACGTATAAGAAGACAAAAGAGGAGCCTGTGGAGCCTCATCTAAGAGTCTCGATACACAGGACTAGCCAGATATCCCTCCGGGGAGGACCCGGCCAAGGGGCGGCTCCTGTAGGGAAACCACCAAATCCACCATATTAAGTGGCCCTATAAGTCAATGTAATAACTTAATGAGATCAGTGATCTGTTTCTCAGATAACAAGACAATCCGACCTAATGTCCGTAGATGAGATTAGAGTCCTGATAGATGAAGGATGTAGTATAAGACCTCAGGAATAGCAGGCTTAGCAGATCTCGTCTGTTGCCGTCACATCTCTCTGCTAACGTCTTGGCTCCTGGGGTGGATGAGGATGATGCCTATCTGGTGGACTACCCAGGAACAGAGACCAACCTGGAAGTGAGACATCCAGGAGCTCCAGGGCCGATTCTGGGGTTTCTGCCACCTGAGGCAAACCTCAGGCGGCCGCCCCGAGTGATGGCCGGCAGCCCCCCCCCGCAGCCAGCCGCTCACCTGTCCCACGCCGCAGCCGGCCCGCGCTCTTCGCTGTATCCACATCCCGTAAGGTCCCGCAACGTCACCCTGCAGCTGTCACGGACCTCCAGGCTGTGGTGAATGAGTGGGGTGATCACCCCAGCGCGTCCCCCACCGACCCCGGGCACTCACCACAGCCTGGAGGTCCATGACAGCTGTAGGGTGACATCACGGGACCTGATGGGATGTGGAGAGCGCGGGCGACTGGACAGGTGAGCGGCCGCTGTCATTTTTGTTAAGTGATACTGAACAAAAATGACAGCAGGGGGGACATAATGCCGCCCCCTGCCGGACCGCAAAATCTGCCGCCTGAGGCGGAAGGCTCATTCCCCCTCATGGCAGAAGCGGGCCTGAGGAGCTGAAGTGCAGGTAGGAAGGTGGAAGGATCCCACAGGCGCTGGTGTAGGTCTATTTGGCCATTACAGCTTACCAGGGAATTCCCGGTTACAGGACATCTTCCTTTGTAGCATATCATCCAGCAATGGTTGCAGGGAGCTCTAGAAGACACTGAATGTTATTACCTTGGACCTGTCTTACACAGAATAGAATCTTTTGCTTGGTAAAGTTGCACCCGACATATTATGTCCCATGGTAGGATATTAGTAGAATGAGGTCAGTTCATGGAAGAGTCAGCTACGGCATTGTACCTCTGATCCCATCTCAGTCCTGTATATGTTCTCTAAGTGGGAAATATCACTTTCCATATCCTCTATCGGGGGAGGACTGCCTGATGTGTGTCCAATAGGCTCATGTAAAGGTTCCACATGGGGGTCATCAGGTGGCCGCTGCTACTGGTGTATGGGAGAAGCAGAGGAAGGTAATGTGGGGCATCAATGGAGAGAAACACTGACCCTACCGTGTTGTCAGGTCTAATTGGTCCTCAAATCAGGGAAGCAAAACAACTGGCTCCCACAGGCCTTACCTAAGTAGGAGAGTGGACAGAATGCAGAGGTGACATAGGGGTAGGAGATGGTGCCCCTACCTAGTGGTTTCAGGGACACAGACTACAATGTCCCCTTACTGGTGCAATCACCATTGTAATGTGGCCCCTATTTGCAGCTCTGCCTCAGTTGCATCTAAAGTGCCACAACCTGCAAAAAAAGCAGAAGAAACTGCAGGGGCGCAGCGGGCCGTGGGGTATAAGGTGCCTCAGCTGTTCGCCATTTCTTGTTGTCCATCTTGGAAAAGAGATAGTATGGTATGGCTACAAGTCAGAGACAGGAGGTCAGGGTCTTTGCTCTATTCTATGCTGTTTTATCTGTAGCCATGTCTTCTGTTTCATACACTGCTCAAAAAAACAAAAGGGGACACTGAAAGACCTCATCCCGATGACTGACATATTCCAGGTGAAAATCTTTACATAGTGGAATGTGCTGAGAACAATTAACATAAAAATATAAATCAATATTAATACAATATTGATACTCTAAATCACATTATAGACGGATCCTGAATGGATGGAAATGTATCAAGACAGGAAAATAAGGCTCAGTAGTGTGTGTGGCCTCCATGTGCCTTTATGACCTCCCTACAAGGCCCGGGCATGCTCCTGATGAGGTGTATGACCTCCCTACAAGGCCCGGGCATGCTCCTGATGAGGTGTCTGTATGACCTCCCTACAAGGCCCGGGCATGCTCCTGATGAGGTGTCTGTATGACCTCCCTACAAGGCCCGGGCATGCTCCTGATGAGGTGTATGACCTCCCTACAAGGCCCGGGCATGCTCCTGATGAGGTGTATGACCTCCCTACAAGGCCCGGGCATGCTCCTGATGAGGTGGCTGTATGACCTCCCTACAAGGCCCGGGCATGCTCCTGATGAGGTGTCTGTATGACCTCCCTACAAGGCCCGGGCATGCTCCTGATGAGGTGTATGACCTCCCTACAAGACCCGGGCATGCTCCTGATGAGGTGTATGACCTCCCTACAAGGCCCGGGCATGCTCCTGATGAGGTGTATGACCTCCCTACAAGGCTCGGGCATGCTCCTGCTGAGGTGGCTGTATGACCTCCCTACAAGGCTCGGGCATGCTCCTGATGAGGTGTATGACCTCCCTACAAGGCCCGGGCATGCTCCTGATGAGGTGTATGACCTCCCTACAAGGCCCGGGCATGCTCCTGATGAGGTGTATGACCTCCCTACAAGGCCCGGGCATGCTCCTGATGAGGTGTATGACCTCCCTACAAGGCCCGGGCATGCTCCTGATGAGGTGTCTATATGACCTCCCTACAAGGCCCGGGCATGCTCCTGATGAGGTGTCTGTATGACCTCCCTACAAGGCCTGGGCATGCTCCTGATGAGGTGTCTGTATGACCTCCCTACAAGGCCCGGGCATGCTCCTGATGAGGTGTCTATATGACCTCCCTACAAGGCCTGGGCATGCTCCTGATGAGGTGTCTGTATGACCTCCCTACAAGGCCCGGGCATGCTCCTGGTGAGGTGTATGACCTCCCTACAAGGCCCGGGCATGCTCCTGATGAGGTGTCTGTATGACCTCCCTACAAGGCCCGGGCATGCTCCTGATGAGGTGTCTATATGACCTCCCTACAAGGCCCGGGCATGCTCCTGATGAGGTGTCTGTATGACCTCCCTACAAGGCCCGGGCATGCTCCTGATGAGGTGTCTATATGACCTCCCTACAAGGCCCGGGCATGCTCCTGATGAGGTGTCTGTGTGACCTCCCTACAAGGCCCGGGCATGCTCCTGATGAGGTGTCTATATGACCTCCCTACAAGGCCCGGGCTGCTCCTGATGAGGTGTCTGTATGACCTCCCTACAAGGCCCGGGCATGCTCCTGATGAGGTGTCTGTATGACCTCCCTACAAGGCCCGGGCATGCTCCTGATGAGGTGTATGACCTCCCTACAAGGCCCGGGCATGCTCCTGATGAGGTGTATGACCTCCCTACAAGGCCCGGGCATGCTCCTGATGAGGTGTCTGTATGACCTCCCTACAAGGCCCGGGCATGCTCCTGATGAGGTGTCTATATGACCTCCCTACAAGGCCCGGGCATTCTCCTGATGAAGTGTCTGTATGACCTCCCTACAAGGCCCGGGCTGCTCCTGATGAGGTGTCTGTATGACCTCCCTACAAGGCCCGGGCATGCTCCTGATGAGGTGTCTGTATGACCTCCCTACAAGGCCCGGGCATGCTCCTGATGAGGTGTATGACCTCCCTACAAGGCCCAGGCATGCTCCTGATGAGGTGTCTGTATGACCTCCCTACAAGGCCCGGGCATGCTCCTGATGAGGTGTATGACCTCCCTACAAGGCCCGGGCATGCTCCTGATGAGGTGGCTGTATGACCCCCCTACAAGGCCCGGGCATGCTCCTGGTGAGGTGTCTGTATGACCTCCCTACAAGGCCCGGGCATGTTCCTGATGAGGTGTCTGTATGACCTCCCTACAAGGCCCGGGCATGCTCCTGATGAGGTGTCTGTATGACCTCTCTACAAGGCCCGGGCATGCTCCTAATGAGGTGGCCCCTCCATGTCTCCTGGTGTACTGGCCTGTCTCCTGGTATCTGCTCCATGCTGGTGACACTAGGGCCCCTTCCTCCCGGTGTACTGGCCTGTCTCCTGGTATCTGCTCCATGCTGTGTATACTACGTCCTCCTCCATGTCCCCTGGTGTACTGGCCTGTCTCCTGGTATCTGCTCCATGCTGTGTATACTACGTCCTCCTCCATGTCTCCTGGTGTACTGGCCTGTCTCCTTGTATATGCTCCATGCTGTACATAGTATGTTCTCCTCCATGTCTCCTGGTGTACTGGCCTGTCTCCTGGTATCTGCTCCATGCTCTGGACAGTACAGCCCCCCCCCCCCCTCCCGGTGTACTGGCCTGTATCCTGGTACCTGCTCCATGCTGTGTATTCTATGTCCTCCTCCATGTCCCCTGATGTACTGGCCTGTCTCCTGGTATCTGCTCCATGCTGTGTATACTATGTCCTCCTCCGTGTCTCCTGGTGTACTGGCCTGTCTCCTGGTATCTGTTCCATGCTCTGGACACTATGGCCCCTTCCTCCTGCTGTACTGGCCTTTCTCCTGGTATCTGCTCCATGCTGTGTATACTATGTTCTCCTCCATGTCTCCTGGTGTACTTGTCTGTCAACTGGTATCTACAGTCCTCTTTACGTCTCCTGGTATCTGCTCCATGCTGCGGACACTATGGTCCTCTTCACGTCCCCTGGTATCTGCTCCATGCTGCGGACACTATGGTCCTCTTCACGTCCCCTGGTATCTGCTCCATGCTGCGGACACTATGGTCCTCTTCACGTCCCCTGGTATCTGCTCCATGCTGCGGACACTATGGTCCTCTTCACGTCCCCTGGTATCTGCTCCATGCTGCGGACACTATGGTCCTCTTCACGTCCCCTGGTATCTGCTCCATGCTGCGACACTATGTTCCTCTTCACGTCCACTGGTATCTGCTCCATGCTGCGGACACTACGGTCATCTTCACGTCCCCTGGTATCTGCTCCATGCTGCGACACTATGGTCCTCTTCACGTCCACTGGTATCTGCTCCATGCTGCGGACACTATGGTCCTCTTCACGTCCCCTGGTATCTGCTCCATGCTGCGGACACTATGGTCCTCTTCACGTCCCATGGTATCTGCTCCATGCTGCGGACACTATGGTCCTCTTCACGTCCCCTGGTATCTGCTCCATGCTGCGGACACTATGGTCCTCTTCACGTCCCCTGGTATCTGCTCCATGCTGCGGACACTATGGTCCTCTTCACGTCCCCTGGTATCTGCTCCATGCTGCGGACACTATGGTCCTCTTCACGTCCCCTGGTATCTGCTCCATGCTGCGGACACTATGGTCCTCTTCACGTCCCCTGGTATCTGCTTCATCCTACGGACACTATGGTCCTCTTCACGTCCTCTGGTATCTGCTCCATGCTGCGGACACTATGGTCCTCTTCACGTCCCCTGGTATCTGCTCTGGTTTTTAAATGTAGCCGAGAGGCATTAGTGTCAGCCATAGTTGTGATGTGCGACAGCTCTTTTCTCTCCATGTCGTATTTTACTTTACTCCCTTTTCTGAGCAGTTGGTACTCCTGTCAGGTAGGGTACTGGAAAGACACGTGGACAAGTGCAGCCCTAGAACACGCACCCGCCCAGCTGTCCCTACCTACTTGCCTAAGACAGTACTAATATTACTGCGGACAACTGGTCGACAAAGCCTTACACTAAAATAAGTGTAACACAGAACAATACAAGACAAACAAACACAATAGAGAATGGTCAGAATATCAGGTCAGCAACACATGGGCAGCAAGGTACAAAATCAGAATCCAGAAAGCTAAGTCAGGGTACGAGATCCAAAAGGTCAGAATAACAACAGCAAACAAGTCAGGAAAACGCTAGTTCAAGGCACAAGGCTCTTTCACAGGCATTGGAGTGAGATGAGGGGCTTTGGGTTTTGCGGGGGGCCTTTGGTCCTGTGACATTGAGGTCGCAGGGCCATTCCATGGCCCCCCTTCCCTGCATGTACACGCTGTGCGGGGTTGGTGGTCGCTGACCGACACAGTGTGGAGTTAGTGTAGGGACTCATGTGAACCAGGAGATCTGCACGTGGTACATGGGGCAATATGGTTTCATCAAATTATATACTAACATTCTGGCCTTGGGTTTTAAATGTAGCCGAGAGGCATTAGTGTCAGCCATGGGTGGGATGTGCAGCCGCTCTTTTCTCTCCATGTCGTGCTCTATGCTCTGGACACTGTGCTGACAGACACAAATCACAGTGATACACTGCAATCCTGGATGAGCTGCACTACCTGAGCCACTTGTGTGGGTTGTAGACACTGCCTAACCCCACATCTAGGGGTGAGAGTAATAACAAAATGCAAAACTGACCAAACAGCCAAAAAGGATGAGAGGAAAGAAATGGTGTGCAGTATACAGTATATACCACTAGAGGTCAGCACAGTATATAGTATATAGTAGCAGTATACAGTATATACCACTAGAGGTCAGCACAGTATATAGTATATAGTAGCAGTATACAGTATATACCACTAGAGGTCAGTACAGTATATAGTAGCAGTATACAGTATATACCACTAGAGGTCAGTACAGTATATAGTAGCAGTACACAGTATATACCACTAGAGGTCAGTACAGTATATAGTAGCAGTATACAGTATATACCACTAGAGGTCAGAGCAGTATATAGTAGCAGTATACAGTATATACCACTAGAGGTCAGAGCAGTATACAGTATATAGTAGCAGTATACAGTATATACCACTAGAGGTCAGTACAGTATATAGTATATAGTAGCAGTATGTAGTATATACCACTAGAGGTCAGAGCAGTATATAGTATATAGTAGCAGTATACAGTATATACCACTAGAGGTCAGTGCAGTATATAGTAGCAGTATACAGTATATACCACTAGAGGTCAGTACAGTATATAGTAGCAGTATACAGTATATACCACTAGAGGTCAGACCTGTATTTCCTGTTATCAGAATAGAAAGTGAAAGCAATGAGAGGAATCCTCCGTGTCACAGCGGCCATTACAAGGTGGAGGCTTCCTTCCTGGGGTCCCGGAGCTGTGAGGAACATGGGGGCCCCCAGACCTCTCCTCTACCTGCTGCTGCTATCCCTGGGGGCCACAGGTAAGTGTCACTGCCCGGGGAGGGGGGATAGGCTTCCATCTATAGTCACTGAGGTGTCACTGCCCGGGGGAGGGGGGATAGGCTTCCATCTATAGTCACTGAGGTAAGTGTCACTGCCCGGGGGAGGGGGGATAGGCTTCCATCTATAGTCACTGAGGGGTCACTGCCCGGGGGAGGGGGGATAGGCTTCCATCTATAGTGGCTGAGGTGTCACTGCCCGGGGGAGGGGGGATAGGCTTCCATCTATAGTCGCTGAGGTAAGTGTCACTGCCCGGGGGAGGGGGGATAGGCTTCCATCTATAGTCATTGAGGTGTCACTGCCCGGGGGAGGGGGGATAGGCTTCCATCTATAGTCACTGAGGTGTCACTGCCCGGGGGAGGGGGGATAGGCTTCCATCTATAGTCACTGAGGTAAGTGTCACTGCCCGGGGGAGGGGGGATAGGCTTCCATCTATAGTCACTGAGGTGTCACTGCCCGGGGGAGGGGGGATAGGCTTCCATCTATAGTCACTGAGGTAAGTGTCACTGCCCGGGGGAGGGGGGATAGGCTTCCATCTATAGTCACTGAGGTGTCACTGCCCGGGGGAGGGGGGATAGGCTTCCATCTATAGTCACTGAGGTAAGTGTCACTGCCCGGGGGAGGGGGGATAGGCTTCCATCTATAGTCACTGAGGTAAGTGTCACTGCCCGGGGGGAGGGGGGATAGGCTTCCATCTATAGTCACTGAGGTGTCACTGCCCGGGGGAGGGGGGATAGGCTTCCATCTATAGTCACTGAGGTGTCACTGCCCGGGGGAGGGGGGATAGGCTTCCATCTATAGTCACTGAGGTGTCACTGCCCGGGGGAGGGGGATAGGCTTCCATCTATAGTCACTGAGGTAAGTGTCACTGCCCGGGGGAGGGGATAGGCTTCCATCTATAGTCACTGAGGTAAGTGTCACTGCCCGGGGGGGGGGGATAGGCGTCCATATATAGTCACTGAGGTGTCACTGCCCGGGGGAGGGGGGATAGGCTTCCATCTATAGTCACTGAGGTAAGTGTCACTGCCCGGGGGAGGGGGGATAGGCTTCCATCTATAGTCACTGAGGTGTCACTGCCCGGGGGGGGGGGGGGGGGGGGGGATAGGCTTCCATCTATAGTCACTGAGGTAAGTGTCACTGCCCGGGGGAGGGGGGATAGGCTTCCATCTATAGTCACTGAGGTAAGTGTCACTGCCCGGGGGAGGGGGGATAGGCTTCCATCTATAGTCACTGAGGTAAGTGTCACTGCCCGGGGGAGGGGGGGATAGGCTTCCATCTATAGTCACTGAGGTGTCACTGCCCGGGGGGAGGGGGGATAGGCTTCCATCTATAGTCACTGAGGTAAGTGTCACTGCCCGGGGGGGGGATAGGCTTCCATCTATAGTCACTGAGGTAAGTGTCACTGCCCGGGGGAGGGGGGATAGGCTTCCATCTATAGTGGCTGAGGTGTCACTGCCTGGGGGAGGGGGGGTAGGCTTCCATCTATAGTCACTGAGGTAAGTGTCACTGCCCGGGGGGGGGGGGATAGGCTTCCATCTATAGTGGCTGAGGTGTCACTGCCTGGGGGAGGGGGGGTAGGCTTCCATCTGTAGTCACTGAGGTAAGTGTCACTGCCCGGGGGAGGGGGGATAGGCTTCCATCTATAGTCACTGAGGTGTCACTGCCCGGGGGAGGGGGGATAGGCTTCCATCTATAGTCACTGAGGTGTCACTGCCCGGGGGAGGGGGGATAGGCTTCCACCTATAGTCCCTGAGGTACGTGTCACTGCCCGGGGGAGGGGGGATAGGCTTCCATCTATAGTCACTGAGGTGTCACTGCCCGGGGGAGGGGGGATAGGCTTCCATCTATAGTCACTGAGGTGTCACTGCCCGGGGGAGGGGGGATAGGCTTCCATCTATAGTCACTGAGGTGTCACTGCCCGGGGGAGGGGGGATAGGCTTCCATCTATAGTCCCTGAGGTAAGTGTCACTGCCCGGGGGAGGGGGGATAGGCTTCCATCTATAGTCACTGAGGTGTCACTGCCCGGGGGAGGGGGGATAGGCTTCCATCTATAGTCCCTGAGGTAAGTATCACTGCCCGGGGGGGGGGGATAGGCTTCCATCTATAGTCACGGAGGTAAGTGTCACTGCCCGGGGGAGGGGGGATAGGCTTCCATCTATAGTCACTGAGGTAAGTGTCACTGCCCGGGGGAGGGGGGATAGGCTTCCATCTATAGTCACTGAGGTAAGTGTCACTGCCCGGGGGAGGGGGGATAGGCTTCCATCTATAGTCACTGAGGTGTCACTGCCCGGGGGAGGGGGGGATAGGCTTCCATCTATAGTCACTGAGGTAAGTGTCACTGCCCGGGGAAGGGGGGATAGGCTTCCATCTATAGTCACTGAGGTGTCACTGCCCGGGGGAGGGGGGATAGGCTTCCATCTATAGTCACTGAGGTGTCACTGCCCGGGGGAAGGGGGATAGGCTTCAATCTATAGTCGCTGAGGTGTCACTGCCCGGGGGAGGGGGGATAGGCTTCCATCTATAGTTACTGAGGTGTCACTGCCCGGGGGAGGGGGGATAGGCTTCCATCTATAGTCACTGAGGTAAGTGTCACTGCCCGGGGGAGGGGGGATAGGCTTCCATCTATAGTCGCTGAGGTAAGTGTCACTGCCCGGGGGAGGGGGGGATAGGCTTCCATCTATAGTCACTGAGGTAAGTGTCACTGCCCGGGGGAGGGGGGATAGGCTTCCATCTATAGTCACTGAGGTGTCACTGCCCGGGGGGAGGGGGGATAGGCTTCCATCTATAGTCACTGAGGTAAGTGTCACTGCCCGGGGGAGGGGGGATAGGCTTCCATCTATAGTCACTGAGGTGTCACTGCCCGGGGGAGGGGGGATAGGCTTCCATCTATAGTCACTGAGGTAAGTGTCACTGCCCGGGGGGGGGGGATAGGCTTCCATCTATATTCGCTGAGGAAAATGTCACTGCCCGGGGGAGGGGGGATAGGCTTCCATCTATAGTCACTGAGGTAAGTGTCACTGCCCGGGGGAGGGGCGATAGGCTTCCATCTATAGTCACTGAGGTAAGTGTCACTGCCCGGGGGAGGGGGGATAGGCTTCCATCTATAGTCACTGAGGTAAGTGTCACTGCCGGGGGGAGGGGGGATAGGCTTCCATCTATAGTCACTGAGGTGTCACTGCCTGGGGGAGGGGGGGTAGGCTTCCATCTATAGTCACTGAGGTAAGTGTCACTGCCCGGGGGGGGGGGATAGGCTTCCATCTATAGTGGCTGAGGTGTCACTGCCTGGGGGAGGGGGGGTAGGCTTCCATCTATAGTCACTGAGGTAAGTGTCACTGCCCGGGGGAGGGGGGATAGGCTTCCATCTATAGTTGCTGAGGTGTCACTGCCCGGGGGAGGGGGGATAGGCTTCCATCTATAGTTGCTGAGGTAACACAGTGTGACCTTTATACAGAGTAATAACCAGCGGGGGGTAACACAGTGTGACCATTATACAGAGTAATAACCAGCGGGGGTAACACAGTGTGACCATTATACAGAGTAATAACCAGGGGGGTATCACAGTGTGACCATTATACCGAGTAATAACCAGCGGGGGTATCACAGTGTGACCATTATACAGAGTAATAACCAGCGGGGGTATCACAGTGTGACCATTATACAGAGTAATAACCAGGGTGGTAACACAGTGTGACCATTATACAGAGTAATAACCAGCGGGGGTAACACAGTGTGACCATTATACAGAGTAATAACCAGCGGGGGGTAACACAGTGTGACCATTATACAGAGTAATAACCAGCGGGGGTAACACAGTGTGACCATTATACAGAGTAATAAACAGCGGGGGTAATACAGTGTGACCATTATACAGAGTAATAACCAGGGGGGTAACACAGTGTGACCATTATACAGAGTAATAACCAGAGGGGTAACACAGTGTTACCATTATACAGAGTAATAACCAGAGGGGTATCACAGTGTGACCATTATACAGAGTAATAACCAGCGGGGGTTACACAGTGTGACCATTAATACAGAGTAATAACCAGCGGGGGTAACAGTGTGACCATTATACAGAGTAATAACCAGCAGGGGTAACACAGTGTGACCATTATACAGAGTAATAACCAGCGGGGGTAACACAGTGTGACCATTATACAGAGTATTAACCAGATGGGTAACACAGTGTGACCATTATACAGAGTAATAACCAGCGGGGGTAAGACAGTGTGACCCTTATACAGAGTAATAACCAGCGGGGGTAACACAGTGTGACCATTATACAGAGTAATAACCAGAGGGGTAACACAGTGTTACCATTATACAGAGTAATAACCAGCGGGGGTAACAGTGTGACCATTATACAGAGTCATAACCAGCGGGGGTTACACAGTGTGACCATTAATACAGAGTAATAACCAGCGGGGGTAACAGTGTGACCATTATACAGAGTAATAACCAGCAGGGGTAACACAGTGTGACCATTATACAGAGTAATAACCAGCGGGGGTAACACAGTGTGACCATTATACAGAGTAATAACCAGATGGGTAACACAGTGTGACCATTATACAGAGTAATAACCAGCGGGGGTAAGACAGTGTGACCCTTATACAGAGTAATAACCAGCGGGGGTAACACAGTGTGACCATTATACAGAGTAATAACCAGCAGGGGTAACACAGTGTGACCATTATACAGAGTCATAACCAGCGGGGGTAACACAGTGTGACCATTATACAGAGTCATAACCAGCGGGGTATCACAGTGTGACCATTATACAGAGTAATAACCAGGGGGGTAACACAGTGTGACCATTATACAGAGTAATGACCAGCGGGGGTAACACAGTGTGACCATTATACAGAGTAATAACCAGGGGGGTAACACAGTGTGACCATTATACAGAGTCATAACCAGCAGGGGTAACACAGTGTGACCATTATACAGAGTAATAACCAGGGGGGTAACACAGTGTGACCATTATACAGAGTAATAACCAGCGGGGGTAATACAGTGTGACCATTATACAGAGTAATAACCAGCGGGGGTAACACAGTGTGACCATTATACAGAGTAATAACCAGCGGGGGTATCACAGTGTGACCATTATACAGAGTAATAACCAGATGGGTAACACAGTGTGACCATTATACAGAGTCATAACCAGCAGGGGTAACACAGTGTGACCATTATACAGAGTAATAACCAGCGGGGGTAATACAGTGTGACCATTATACGTATTAATAACCAGCGGGGGTAACAGTGTGACCATTATACAGAGTAATAACCAGCGGGGGTAACACAGTGTGACCATTATACAGAGTAATAACCAGATGGGTAACACAGTGTGACCATTATACAGAGTAATAACCAGCGGGGGTAACACAGTGTGACCATTATACAGAGTAATAACCAGCGGGGGTAAGACAGTGTGACCATTATACGTATTAATAAACAGCGGGGGTAACACAGTGTGACCATTATACAGAGTAATAAACAGCGGGGGTAACACAGTGTGACCATTATACAGAGTAATAACCAGCGGGGGGTAACACAGTGTGACTATTATACAGAGTAATAACCAGCGGGGGTAACACAGTGTGACCATTATACAGAGTAATAACCAGCGGGGGTAACACAGTGTGACTATTATACAGAGTAATAACCAGCGGGGATAACACAGTGTGACCATTATACAGAGTAATAACCAGCGGGGGTATCACAGTGTGACCATTATACAGAGTAATAACCAGATGGGTAACACAGTGTGACCATTATACAGAGTCATAACCAGCAGGGGTAACACAGTGTGACCATTATACAGAGTAATAACCAGCGGGGGTAATACAGTGTGACCATTATACGTATTAATAACCAGCGGGGGTAACAGTGTGACCATTATACAGAGTAATAACCAGCGGGGGTAACACAGTGTGACCATTATACAGAGTAATAACCAGATGGGTAACACAGTGTGACCATTATACAGAGTAATAACCAGCGGGGGTAACACAGTGTGACCATTATACAGAGTAATAACCAGCGGGGGTAAGACAGTGTGACCATTATACGTATTAATAAACAGCGGGGGTAACACAGTGTGACCATTATACAGAGTAATAAACAGCGGGGGTAACACAGTGTGACCATTATACAGAGTAATAACCAGCGGGGGTAACACAGTGTGACTATTATACAGAGTAATAACCAGCGGGGGTAACACAGTGTGACCATTATACAGAGTAATAACCAGCGGGGGTAACACAGTGTGACTATTATACAGAGTAATAACCAGCGGGGATAACACAGTGTGACCATTATACAGAGTAATAACCAGCGGGGGTAACACAGTGTGACCATTATACAGAGTAATAACCAGCG
This sequence comes from Dendropsophus ebraccatus, assembly GCF_027789765.1. NCBI lineage: Eukaryota > Metazoa > Chordata > Amphibia > Anura > Hylidae > Dendropsophus > Dendropsophus ebraccatus. The sequence goes on along the minus strand of NC_091457.1, from coordinate 1,245,043 downwards.
GGGGTAAGACAGTGTGACCATTATACAGAGTAATAACCAGATGGGTAACACAGTGTGACCATTATACAGAGTCATAACCAGCGGGGGTAACACAGTGTGACCATTATACAGAGTAATAACCAGCGGGGGTAACACAGTGTGACCATTATACAGAGTAATAACCAGCGGGGGTAAGACAGTGTGACCATTATACGTATTAATAAACAGCGGGGGTAACACAGTGTGACCATTATACAGAGTAATAAACAGCGGGGGTAACACAGTGTGACCATTATACAGAGTAATAACCAGCGGGGGTAACACAGTGTGACTATTATACAGAGTAATAACCAGCGGGGGTAACACAGTGTGACCATTATACAGAGTAATAACCAGCGGGGGTAACACAGTGTGACCATTATACAGAGTAATAACCAGCGGGGGTAACACAGTGTGACCATTATACGTATTAATAACCAGCGGGGATAACACAGTGTGACCATTATACAGAGTAATAACCAGCGGGGGTAACACAGTGTGACCATTATACGTATTAATAACCAGCGGGGATAACACAGTGTGACCATTATACAGAGTAATAACCAGCGGGGGTAACACAGTGTGACCATTATACAGAGTAATAACCAGCGGGGGTAACAGTGTGACCATTATACAGAGTAATAACCAGCGGGGGTAACACAGTGTGACCATTATACAGAGTAATAACCAGCGGGGATAACACAGTGTGACCATTATACAGAGTAATAACCAGCGGGGGTAAGACACGCAATATACCCGTGGATGATTCCCACCGAGGACAGATACCTGCGTGGCTAAGTGACAATCGGGCCCACTCATGCCACCGGCAGATCTGTGCTCCATCATTATGTAACAAGCCCGTCTGGGTGTTTGTTTTGTTTGGAGTTGTGTGAAAAAGTCGAGGGGAGGTGTATAGGGAGAGCGCGTTTTTTGCGGACGTGTGCGTTAGCCCTAAGGCCTGGAGATGGTCAGTTGTTCAGTTACTATGTGAGCAGTAATAGAGAGGGAGGGGGGGGCATTGTATAATATACGGGTCCCGGGGCCATACCTACAGGGAGGCGCCTTATCATTGTAGGACTCCTCCATCTCAGCATCGGAGAGCTTCGTGGAGATCATGAAATATGACGGAATATCGGCCTCCACAGCCGGGAGATGAGAGAGATCTAAGAAGATACGAGGGGCTGCTGATAAGTCTTTGTCTTCTTTTTTTGTATCTATGGTAACGAATGTTACCGCACACGAAAGCCTTATGTTTCTAATATATGGCCGATTATCGTTCGGTGAAATAGAGAGAACGATCAGGTGATGATCGTGTCATCGGCTGATCGTTCATTTAGGGCCAGACCTAAAATCATTGTTCCCCCACCGCGCATCGCTACGGTTGAATAGCGGTGCTCGGCGGGCGACTGGCGATTTGAGAAGAAGCAGCATCATACATTACCTGTCCAGGCTTCTTCTCCGCTCCGTCTTCATCCCCGGGTCCCGCACGCTCTATCTTCAGAATAACCGGTCAGCTAACGGACCGCTCAGCCAATCACAGGCCGGGACCGCTGCGGCCTGTGATTGGCTGAGTGGCCTGTCAGCTGACCGGCCATTCTGAAGATAGAGCGCGGGGGACCCGGGGATGAAGACGGAGCGGAGAAGAAGCCTGGACAGGTAATGTATGATGCTGCAAGGACTGCATGGACATCGGTAACAATGTCCCTGCACCCTCGCTCAACGATCATCGGGCCGTGGAATAGGCCCAGTAAACAAGCGGCGATCTAGCAGATCTGCGCTCGTTTACATTGTTGATCGGGCCCTCCTCGGCCCATGGAATAGGCCCAGTAAACAGGCCCAGTTACATTGTTGATCGGGCCCTCCTCGGCCCATGGAATAGGCCCAGGAAACAGGCCCAGTTACATTGTTGATCGGGCCCTCCTCGGCCCATGGAATAGGCCCAGTAAACAGGCCCAGTTACATTGTTGATCGGGCCCTGCTCGGCCCATGAAATAGGGCCCTAAAGGTTATAGTCACAGCAGATGAGAGCAGAGGAGTGATAAAATAGTTTTTTCTGCAAGGAAAGTCCGCGAAGGATATTCCTGGTGATATGTGGCAGACATTGGGGGATCAATGCCCTTCATATTCTACAGGTAAGAGCTGGGATGCTGCTTCAGCACCAGTGATGAGGAACGTCCTGGACGACCGAGAGTTGTCATTGTTCCGGAGATCGCCGATGCTGTGCACAACCTCATACTGGAGGATCGGTGAATTTCAGCTAAAGGAACAGCAGAGATCATCATCATCCTCAGGAATGTGTTCTTGTCATTATCTATGAACAAGTGATCTGCAAAGTGGGTCCCCAAATGTTTGACAACTGATCAGAGAAGCATGTGACTGACAACTGATCAGAGAAGCATGTGACTGACAACTGATCAGAGAAGCATGTGCCTGACAACTGATCAGAGAAGCATATGCCTGACAACTGATCAGAGAAGCATATGCCTGACAACTGATCAGAGAAGCATATGCCTGACAACTGATCAGAGAAGCATATGCCTGACAACTGATCAGAGAAGCATATGCCTGACAACTTCCCTCTCCACTTGTCAGCGTTTCCGGACTGATAAGAACGTCCTGGAGCGACTGTCACTATGGATGAGACCTGGATTTATTTATATGACCCAGAGAGCAGTCAGAAGAGTTGGGGGCACAGAGGTTCTCCTGCTCCAAAGACGTTCAGGGAGCAAAGATCAGCCACTAAGTTGATGGGGTCTGTGTGCTGGGAGGTGGAGGGTGCGCTGCTGGTGGACGACCTTCACAATACAAGGTATTACACTGAAGGCCAAAAGACATGGCAAGACAACGCCTCCGCTCACACTGCACAAGGGACCCCAGCAAAACTGGTGGCCGACCACCCACCTTATTCACCAGATCCAGCGCCCTCCATCTATCATCTGTTTCCAAACCTAAAGAAACACCTCAAGGGAACCAAATCTCACACCATTTCCGATGCCATGGCTCCTACGGATGACTGGTTTGGGGCACAACCGAAATCCTTCTTATTGCAAGGTTTACAGAACTTGGAATACTGATGTAAGAAGTGTGTGACATCAGCGGAGAGGATGTGGGATAGTGATGTAAGAAGTGTGTGACATCAGCGGAGAGGATGTGGGATAGCGATGTAAGAAGTGTGTGACATCAGCGGAGAGGATGTGGGATAGTGATGTAAGAAGTGTGTGACATCAGCGGAGAGGATGTGGGATAGCTATGTAAGAAGTGTGTGACATCAGCGGAGAGGATGTGGGATAGCGATGTAAGAAGTGTGTGACATCAGTGGAGAGGATGTGGGATAGCGATGTAAGAAGTGTGTGACATCAGCGGAGAGGATGTGGGATAGTGATGTAAGAAGTGTGACATCAGCGGAGAGGATGTGGGATAGTGATGTAAGAAGTGTGTGACATCAGCGGAGAGGATGTGGGATAGTGATGTAAGAAGTGTGTGACATCAGCAGAGAGGATGTGGGATAGCGATGTAAGAAGTGTGTGACATCAGCGGAGAGGATGTGGGATAAATGTAACGTTTCATCTTCCTATCCCATTTGCTTCTGGGTAAAGCCAAAGACTTATCAGCATCCCCTTGTACAAACCATTATAAAGGATACCGCCAACTCCAGCCGAATGGCTACTAACGCTTTCCCTGAGCTGGTGCGGCCTGTTCTTATTTATAGTCTAGGTGGGGAATTTCTATTACAAGTAAAGGAAGAAGGATATGCAAAACAGCTGTCACACCTCCTGAGCAAAGAGATGTTCCTTCAAGTCAAGTCTCACTCAATCTTGGAGTCTTAGAACATTGACTGGAGATTTTATGCCAAGCCAAACTATTTAAAGATGTGTACAATGTACGAGAAATACCTTCAAGTTGCAGCTTTTCAGTGTTCACTCCATACGATCAAGGAGAATACTCACACAGATGCAGACTTTTGCGTTATTTTTATTTTTCATTACACCGGTATCTCGTACAGGACTAAATCCAATGCTCACAGGCTGGCGTGTTCCAATCTCAGTCCAAACCATCCAACCTCGCGGCGGACGTTTCGGAGGACAGGCTCCTCCTTCCTCATGCGCGAGGACGTACAGGTGAGGAACGCCTTAAGACTTAGACAAAGATCATGTGATCCAACACTACCTGGATCATTACGGGTGAAATACCCAATATATGTATACAACTTTATGATAGTACACATAGTACAGACGCATGATGCATAATGGAGGAAAATACTGAGCTTAATAAGATATACGCATGCGCATTAAAGAAATGCTCTGAAGCTGCATACCTCATTCAGTCCAACAGGACTGAGAGTCTCCAGCTTCAGAATCCACCATGTTTCCCTCCGGAGCAATCGCTTACGATTCTCCTCCACATCGCTACAAGACTCAAGTTGTTCCAATATTTGCCATCTAAGATCACATACATTGTGGCGATTTTCAAAGAAATGACGTGCCACAGTAGTTTCTCCGAATTCCCTAGTATCCTTTTTATCCTTATTGTCGCTGAACTTCCTAATTGCTGACTTATGCTCATTCAAGCGAATTTTAATTTGTCTGCTTGTTTGGCCAACATAGCCAAGCCAAACAAGCAGACAAATTAAAATTCGCTTGAATGAGCATAAGTCAGCAATTAGGAAGTTCAGCGACAATAAGGATAAAAAGGATACTAGGGAATTCGGAGAAACTACTGTGGCACGTCATTTCTTTGAAAATCGCCACAATGTATGTGATCTTAGATGGCAAATATTGGAACAACTTGAGTCTTGTAGCGATGTGGAGGAGAATCGTAAGCGATTGCTCCGGAGGGAAACATGGTGGATTCTGAAGCTGGAGACTCTCAGTCCTGTTGGACTGAATGAGGTATGCAGCTTCAGAGCATTTCTTTAATGCGCATGCGTATATCTTATTAAGCTCAGTATTTTCCTCCATTATGCATCATGCGTCTGTACTATGTGTACTATCATAAAGTTGTATACATATATTGGGTATTTCACCCGTAATGATCCAGGTAGTGTTGGATCACATGATCTTTGTCTAAGTCTTAAGGCGTTCCTCACCTGTACGTCCTCGCGCATGAGGAAGGAGGAGCCTGTCCTCCGAAACGTCCGCCGCGAGGTTGGATGGTTTGGACTGAGATTGGAACACGCCAGCCTGTGAGCATTGGATTTAGTCCTGTACGAGATACCGGTGTAATGAAAAATAAAAATAACGCAAAAGTCTGCATCTGTGTGAGTATTCTCCTTGATCGTATGGAGTGAACACTGAAAAGCTGCAACTTGAAGGTATTTCTCGTACATTGTACACATCTTTTTATAAGTATCGTTGCTATATAACGGATTTGATGGAATCCGCTTGATGTGCATGGACTATTATATTACTCGAGGAGTGCGGTGTTGGTTATTTATTGTCAAGCCAAACTATTTTGCATATCCTTCTTCCCAGAATTCTCAGTGGAGCAACAATGGTCTGTAAGTCTCCATACATCTGTATCACATGCTCTCCTTAGGTAGAGATAGTGTCCTTTTGACCCACGTCGATAGACCTCTCACTAGGCCGCCAACATCCTGCTCTGTACTGAAGAGGGGCAATGAACACCGAAACAGCTGTCTGCAGATGGGAAGTCTTTCCTTTGGGAGAGATTACTTGGCTTGGCATAAAATCTCTGGTCAATGTTTTAAGACTCCTAGATTGAGTGAGACTTGACTTGAAGGGACATCTCTTTGCTTGAGAGGTGTGAGAACTATTTTGCATATAATTTCCCCCCAGAATTCTCAGTGGAGCAACAATGGTCTGTAAGTCTCCATATGTCTTTATGATGAACTCTCCTTAATGAAAGTTAGTTGCTTGTGTGGGAGGATAGCACACTATGTAGCCGCACAGCCTGCCCTGGGTATCACAGTCAGCATCTCCATTCTGTACTGTGCCCCCTGCTGGTGTGAGAGGATGGCACACTATGTAGCCGCACAGCCTGCCCTGGGTATCACAGTCAGCATCTCTATTCTGTAAGGTGCCCCCTGCTGGTGTAGGAGGATGGCACCCTATGTAGCCGCACAGCCTGCCCTGGGTATCACAGTCAGCATCTCCATTCTGTACTGTGCCCCCTGCTGGTGTGGGAGGATGGCACCCTATGTAGCCGCACAGCCTGCCCTGGGTATCACAGTCAGCATCTCTATTCTGTAAGGTGCCCCCTGCTGGTGTAGGAGGATGGCACCCTATGTAGCCGCACAGCCTGCCCTGGGTATCACAGTCAGCATCTCCATTCTGTACTGTGCCCCCTGCTGGTGTGGGAGGATGGCACCCTATGTAGCCGCACAGCCTGCCCTGGGTATCACAGTCAGCATCTCCATTCTTTATGGTGCAACCTGATGGTGCGGGATGAAGATGGATCAGATGTTGTTATGTCTATGGACCTTTTGATTATCAATTTTTTGGGGGTTTCCCCTCCCTCACCATTTCAGGCATCTCTGACACCCCCATAGAGGATGCAAGGAACACACACTTAGACCTGCTGATCCTCGCAGCAGGGACGACGTCCGGCCATTACTAAGGCAATGGGGGTCCCGGAGCTTAGACCCTCTTTGGCAGACATTCTCTATTTTACATATAGGGGATACATTTTAGGGTCTGGAATACCCCTTTAAATGTGTGGGAATGTATCATAAAGAAGTAGATGATGGGAGCCCAATATCCACCCTGAGAGACAATCACTCTGTAAGAATTAATGAGCTCAGTGACGTCTCCTTTACAGATCAGTATAAAAAACTGTAATCACTATGGTCATAATGTGCACTGCAATCACTATGGTCACTAGGTGCACTGTAATCACTATGGTCACTGTAATCACTATGGTCACAAGGTGCACTGCAATCACTATGGTCACTAGGTGCACTGTAATCACTATGGTCACAATGTGCACTGTAATCACTATGGTCACAAGGTGCACTGTAATCACTATGGTCACAAGGTGCACTGTAATCACTATGGTCACAAGGTGCACTGTAATCACTATGGTCACTGTAATCACTATGGTCACAATGTGCACTGCAAACACTATGGTCACAAGGTGCACTGTAATCACTATGGTCACAATGTGCACTGTAATCACTATGGTCACTAGGTGCACTGTAATCACTATGGTCACAAGGTGCACTGTAATCACTATGGTCACAAGGTGCACTGTAATCACTATGGTCACTGTAATCACTATGGTCACAATGTGCACTGTAATCACTATGGTCATAATGTGCACTGCAAACACTATGGTCACAAGGTGCACTGTAATCACTATGGTCACAATGTGCACTGTAATCACTATGGTCACAATGTGCACTGTAATCACTATGGTCACAAGGTGCACTGTAATCACTATGGTCACAATGTGCACTGTAATCACTATGGACACAAGGTGCACTGCAATCACTATGGTCACAATGTGCACTGTAATCACTATGGTCACTAGGTGCACTGTAATCACTATGGTCACAAGGTGCACTGTAATCACTATGGTCACAAGGTGCACTGTAATCACTATGGTCACTGTAATCACTATGGTCACAATGTGCACTGTAATCACTATGGTCACAATGTGCACTGTGATCCCTATGGTCACAATGTGCACTGTAATCACTATGGTCACAAGGTGCACTGTAATCACTATGGTCACAATGTGCACTGTAATCACTATGATCACTGTAATCACTATGGTGACAATGTGCACTGTAATCACTATGGTCACTGTAATCACTATGGTCACAATGTGCACTGTAATCACTATGGTCACAAGGTGCACTGTAATCACTATGGTCACTAGGTGCACTGTAATCACTATGGTCACTAGGTGCACTGTAATCACTATGATCACTAGGTGCACTGTAATCACTATGGTCACTGTAATCACTATGGTCACAATGTGCACTGTAATCACTATGGTCACTAGGTGCACTGTAATCACTATGGTCACTAGGTGCACTGTAATCACTATGGTCACTGTAATCACTATGGTCACAATGTGCACTGTAACCACTATGGTCACTGTAATCACTATGGTCACTGTAATCACTATGGTCACAATGTGCACTGTAATCACTATGGTCACAAGGTGCACTGTAATCACTATGGTCACAATGTGCACTGTAATCACTATGATCACTGTAATCACTATGGTCACAATGTGCACTGTAATCACTATGGTCACTGTAATCACTATGGTCACAATGTGCACTGTAATCACTATGGTCACAAGGTGCACTGTAATCACTATGGTCACTAGGTGCACTGTAATCACTATGGTCACTAGGTGCACTGTAATCACTATGATCACTAGGTGCACTGTAATCACTATGGTCACTGTAATCACTATGGTCACTAGGTGCACTGTAATCACTATGGTCACTAGGTGCACTGTAATCACTATGGTCACTAGGTGCACTGTAATCACTATAGTCACTAGGTGCACTGTAATCACTATGGTCACAAGAGCCATGCGGCTCAGCGGGATGGGTCGCCAGTCTGGTCGATCGGCATTCCTCAGCCTGGGTGACACTGTTGTTACAACATCACGTACAGAGACACTCAATAACAAGAGACTACTCTGCTATCAGGACCTACCTGAAAGGGGGGGGGGGTGTTATTTACATGGGACTGCATGTTGGAAAAGGCTGAGGGGAGGTAGTGATATTATTTACATGGGACTGGCTGTGTGGTGATGTGGCTGTCAGTGTTTGGGGAGGATATATCCCTGTGTACTGGTCGGAGGAGGAGACCAGGAACCGTTCTCCTCAGTACTCGGCGGCCAACTCCTCGGCTGTAGTGAGAGAGAAGAGAATGGAGGGAAGTGCAGCGACCAGTACGCTGATCCCTCCCCCGCCCCCCTCCCCTCTATGTTCCTGGTTACACAACAGGATCAGCGACATTGCTCTCTACTGACACGGCACTGCACTGTAAGGCTGGGTTCACACACAGTAGATTTCAGTCAGTATTTGCTCAGTATTTTGCAACCTCAGCCAGGAGTGGATTGAAAACACAGAAAGGATCTGGTCACATAATGGTGTAATTGAGTGGATGGCCGTCATATAATGGCAAATATTTGCTGTTATTTTAAAACAACGTCCGTTGTATAGAAATAATGGCCGTTATTTACCGTTATATGGCGGCCATCCACTCAGTTTCACCATTATGTGACCAGATCCTTTCTGTGTTTTCAATCCAGTCCTGGCTGAGGTTGCAAAATCTACTGTGTGTGAACATAGCCTAATACTGAAGGTTCCTGAGGCAGAAGTAAGGGCCCCATCACACAGAGCGATAATCTGCTGAATCAGGCCGATCGCTCTGTGTAATAAAGACAACAATCAGCTGAAGAGCCGATCATCGGGTGATCAATGTCGTTTCATCCGCCGACAGGTAATAAGGTTAAAGAAGACAAGAGTCGGTCAGGTTCCACCTACAGGACCCTACAGTGCTGACCCGGAGGAGGCAAAACCCTCACGAGGCAGATGACAATTGCCCCATCACAGGGAGAAGATTCCTTCCCGACTCCAATGGCGATCAGCATAATCGCTGGATCAGCGTCCGATCACATGTCATCTAATGCCCAGAACTTGTAATATTATATATATAGAGAAGCATCCAGCCCTCCCCTGTACTTATATAATGACTGCATCATGGGGCAGAGAGCTCAATGGTGTCACTGCTCTTACAGTAAAGAATATTGAGAGTTACATAGTGTCACTGCTCTTACAGGAAAGAATATAGAGGGTTCCATAGTGTCACTGCTCTTACAGTAAAGAATATAGAGTTAGTGTCACTGCTCTTACAGTAAAGAATATAGAGAGTCCCATAGTGTCACTGCTCTTACAGTAAAGAATATAGAGTTAGTGTCACTGCTCTTACAGGAAAGAATATAGAGAGTCCCATAGTGTCACTGCTCTTACAGTAAAGAATATAGAGGGTTCCATAGTGTCACTTCTCTTACAGTAAAGAATATAGAGAGTCCCATAGTGTCACTGCTCTTACAGGAAAGAATATAGAGGGTTCCATAGTGTCACTGCTCTTACAGTAAAGAATATAGAGTTAGTGTCACTGCTCTTACAGTAAAGAATATAGAGAGTTCCATAGTCTCACTGCTCTTACAGTAAAGAATATAGAGTTAGTGTCACTGCTCTTACAGTAAAGAATATAGAGAGTCCCATAGTGGCACTGCTCTTACAGTAAAGAATATTGAGAGTTACATATTGTCACTGCTCTTACAGTAAAGAATATAGAGGGTTCCATAGTGTCACTTCTCTTACAGTAAAGAATATAGAGAGTCCCATAGTGTCACTGCTCTTACAGTAAAGAATATAGAGTTACATAGTGTCACTGCTCTTACAGTAAAGAATATAGAGAGTTACATAGTGTCACTGCTCTTACAGTAAAGAATATAGAGAGTTCCATAGTGTCACTGCTCTTAGAGTAAAGAATATAGAGAGTTCCATAGTGTCACTGCTCTTACAGTAAAGAATAGAGAGTTACATAGTGTCACTGCTCTTACAGTAAAGAATATAGAGGGTTCCATAGTGTCACTGCTCTTACAGTAAAGAATATAGAGTTACATAGTCTCGCTGCTCTTACAGGAAAGAAAATAACAAGAGCTTCATAAACAGTCTAAATGCTCTGACAGTAAAGAATATAGAGTTCCATAGTGTCACTGCTCTTACAGTAAAGAATATAGAGGGTTCCATAGTGTCACTGCTCTTACAGTAAAGAATATAGAGAGCTCCATAGTGTCACTGCTCTTACAGTAAAGAATATAGAAAGTTCCATAGTCTCACTGCTCTTACAGTAAAGAATATAGAGGGTTCCATAGTGTCACTGCTCTTACAGGAAAGAATATAGAGAGCTCCATAGTGTCACAGCTCTTACAGGAAAGAATATAGAGAGCTTCATAGTCTCACTGCTCTTAGGGCCCAAGTACACTGAGTAAGAGGCAGAATTTACAATTGCTTTAGTGGGATTTCTCCTGCGCCTCTGCTCTCCGCTCCAAGAATGAACATGATGAGTGAGCAGATGAGAAGGCCTGACCTCCTAGTTACAGGAGGCCACTTCTCTCTGTACACGGTATGCCCGGACGGAGCTCCAGTACTCAGAGGAGTATTCCTACTATTCTACTGACCCCCCCAACTTTGTCCTGAGCAATCCACAATCTCATGCCTTCCCACCTGATCCCTCCCCCTGCCATCTGATCCCTCCCCCTGCCATCTGATCCCTCCCCCTGCTACCTGATCCCTCCCCCTGCCATCTGATCCCTCCCCCTGCTACCTGATCCCTCCCCCTGCCATCTGATCCCTCCCTCCCCCTGCTACCTGATCCCTCCCCCTGCCATCTGATCCCTCCCCCTGCCACCTGAGCCCTCCCCCTGCCATCTGATCCCTCCCCCTGCCACCTGATCCCTCCCCCTGCCACCTGATCCCTCCCCCTGCCATCTGATCCCTCCCCCTGCTACCTGATCCCTCCCCCTGCCACCTGAGCCCTCCCCCTGCCACCTGATCCCTCCCCCTGCCACCTGATCCCTCCCCCTGCCATCTGATCCCTCCCCCTGCTACCTGATCCCTCCCCCTGCCATCTGATCCCTCCCCCTGCCACCTGAGCCCTCCCCCTGCCACCTGATCCCTCCCCCTGCCATCTGATCCCTCCCCCTTTTCCTGCTTTCTAGTTCAGCCTCCCGTCTCTTTCCCTTCTCTCCTGTCTGTTTCTCTTCGCCTTCTCTCGCCTTTGCCGACTTATGTACAGTCCCTTTAACAGTGACTTTGGTACTGTCCTTTTAAGAGCTACTTTGGTACTGTGCTTAAAGAGCTAATTTGACTGACCTCTGCTACATCACTGACTCACTTCTTGCTACATCACTGACTGACCTCTGCTACATCACTGACTGACCTCTGCTACATCACTGACCTCTGCTACATCACTGACTCACTTCTTGCTACATCACTGACTGACCTCTGCTACATCACTGACTGACCTCTGCTGCATCACTGACCTCTGCTACATCACTGACTGACCTCTGCTACATCACTGACTGACCTCTGCTACATCACTGACTCACTTCTTGCTACATCACTGACTCACTTCTTGCTACATCACTGACTGACCTCTGCTACATCACTGACTGACCTCTGCTACATCACTGACCTCTGCTACATCACTGACTGACCTCTGCTACATCACTGACTGACCTCTGCTACATCACTGACTCACTTCTTGCTACATCACTGACTGACCTCTGCTACATCACTGACTAACCTCTGCTACATCACTGACTGACCTCTGCTGACATCACTGACTCAATTCTTGCTACATCACTCACTCACCTCTGCTACATCATTGACCTCTGCTACATCACTGACTGACCTCTGCTACATCACTGACTCACTTCTTGCTACATCACTGACTGACCTCTGCTACATCACTGACTGACCACTGCTACATCACTGACTCAATTCTTGCTACATCACTGACTCACCTCTGCTACATCACTGACTGACCTCTGCTACATCACTGACTGACCTCTGCTACATCACTGACTGACCTCTGCTACTTCACTATGTCACCTCTGCTACCTCAACTTTGCTGTATGATGTGGGTATCAGCTCTGCTATACCATCTTTTAGCTCGGGGGGGGGGGGGGGGGGGGGGGATACGCCTTTACCAGTGATATCCGCAGCAGCCTTATAACGGTAGAGAACGCTGCTCAGTTACAATGACAATCCTACTTATGTCAGTGAGACAAAATCGCTAAGGACCTTCCATCTTCTATGTGACTGCGTGGATGACTGACAAGACCTGAGAGTTTCTATTGGCTGCTATATTTCAGCTATTTGCATATGTGCTGTGATTGGCTGTTAATGCTTTACTGTGTGGCCGTTATGTCCAATGGGCCATTATTTTCTATGGGCCATTAGGGATCTTTATAGTAAATTTCTTAAAACAACAGATCCGATCGAAACCAAAAATAATTAGCGAAGGCTTCAAAAAGCAGTTTGAACTGAGTCTGTGCACAAAGCAGTTCGAGCTGTATTAATCACAGAAGAATGGCTGGAAGAAGAAGTGGAAGAAGAAGAAGAGTACGGATTACAGTATAGGGATTCTTCAAGCACTATAATAAAGGCCGCACCACCACAATTAACACTTCTTCACTCTGATACAGCCTGAGCCACTTAATATCAGAGACACCTAATATCCACAGGAAACACTTGTGTTGGTGCCCTCTGCTGGCCCCGCCCTCTAATGAGATGACTGTATTGACCCCGCCCTCTAATCATTAGACCGCTTTGAAGACCCCGCCCTCTAATGTTAATAAGATGATGCTGAAGACCTTTCCCTCTAATAATAATGAGACTACTCTGCAGACCTTGTACTTGAAGGATAATGAGATGACTCTGTTCAGGCTGTCACAGTCTATACAGCAAAGCTGTGAGCTCAGGAAAGCAGGATTAGACTTACACAGACCAGGGAGTTAATACAGTGGTACCTTGGTTTAAGAGTAACTTGGATTAAGAGTGTTTTGCAAAAAGAGCTCAGTTTTTCAAAATTGTGACTTGGTGTAAGAGCTCCCTGTACTTGGTGGAAGGGGGGAGGGGCATGGTCTGCATAGCGGGGTCTACAGTCATGGCCAAAAGTTTTGAGAATGACACAAATCTTCTATTTCCCATGATCCTCTGCCCTCTGGTTTTTCTGTGTGTTTGTCAGATGTTTTTATCACATACAGAAAAATAATTTCCATCATATTGTGAGTAACAGAAGCTTATACTGACAGGTAGATGAGTTACTGCAGCAAGTCTATAATATTTGCAGTGTTGCGGCTTCTTCTTCAGGACTCTGCAATTCTCCCCGGCTGCTCTCACACAACTTCTGGACCAAATCCTGACTGATAGCCGTCCATTCTTGTACAATCAGTGCTTGCATTTTGTCAGAATTTGTTGGTTTCTGTTTGTCCACCCGTCTCTTGATGATTGACCACAAGTTCTCAATGGGATTAAGATCTGGGGAGTTTCCAGGCCATGGACCCAAATCTCTATGTTTTGTTCCCTGAGCCATTTAGTTATCACCTTTGCTTTATGGCAAGGTGCTCCATCATGCTGCAAAAGGCATTGTTGGTGGCCAAACTGCTCTTGGACGGTTGGGAGAAGTTGCTCTTGGAGGACGTTCTGGTCCCATTCTTTATTCATGGCCGTGTTTTTAGGCAAGACTGTGAGAGAGCCGATTCCCTTGGCTGAGAAGCAACCCCACACATGAATGGTTTCAGGATGCCGGTTACAGTTGGCATGAGACAAGACTGGTGGTAGCGCTCACCTCGTCTTCTCCGAATAAGCTGTTCTCCAGATGTCCCAAACAATCGGAAAGGGGATTCATCAGAGACAATGACTTTCCCCCAGTCCTCAGCAGTCCCCTCCCTGGACCTTTCCCCCAGTCCTCAGCAGTCCACTCCCTGGACCTTTCCCCCAGTCCTCAGCAGTCCACTCCCTGGACCTTTCCCCCAGTCCTCCGCAGTCCACTCCCTGCACCTTTCCCCCAGTCCTCAGCAGTTCACTCCCTGGACCTTTCCCCCAGTCCTCAGCAGTCCGCTCCCTGGACCTTTCCCCCAGTCCTCAGCAGTCCGCTCCCTGGACCTTTCCCCCAGTCCTCAGCAGTCCACTCCCTGGACCTTTCCCCCAGTCCTCAGCAGTCCACTCCCTGGACCTTTCCCCCAGTCCTCAGCAGTCTTCTCCCTGGACCTTTCCCCCAGTCCTCAGCAGTCCACTCCCTGGACCTTTCCCCCAGTCCTCAGCAGTCCGCTCCCTGGACCTTTCCCCCAGTCCTCAGCAGTCCATTCCCTGGACCTTTCCCCAGTCCTCAGCAGTCCACTCCCTGGACCTTTCCCCCAGTCCTCAGCAGTCCACTCCCTGGACCTTTCCCCCAGTCCTCAGCAGTCCACTCCCTGCACCTTTCCCCCAGTCCTCAGCAGTCCGCTCCCTGGACCTTTCCCCCAGTCCTCAGCAGTCCACTCCCTGCACCTTTCCCCCAGTCCTCTCCCTGGACCTTTCCCCCAGTCCTCAGCAGTCCACTCCCTGGACCTTTCCCCCAGTCCTCAGCAGTCCACTCCCTGGACCTTTCCCCCAGTCCTCAGCAGTCCACTCCCTGGACCTTTCCCCCAGTCCTCAGCAGTCCACTCCCTGCACCTTTCCCCCAGTCCTCAGCAGTCCACTCCCTGCACCTTTCCCCCAGTCCTCAGCAGTCCCCTCCCTGGACCTTTCCCTAAGTCCTCAGCAGTCCACTCCCTGGACCTTTCCCCCAGTCCTCAGCAGTCCACTCCCTGGACCTTTCCCCCAGTCCTCAGCAGTTCACTCCCTGGACCTTTCCCCCAGTCCTCAGCAGTTCACTCCCTGCACCTTTCCCCCAGTCCTCAGCAGTCCGCTCCCTGGACCTTTCCCCCAGTCCTCAGCAGTCCGCTCCCTGGACCTTTCCCCCAGTCCTCAGCAGTCCACTCCCTGGACCTTTCCCCCAGTCCTCAGCAGTCCACTCCCTGGACCTTTCCCCCAGTCCTCAGCAGTCTTCTCCCTGGACCTTTCCCCCAGTCCTCAGCAGTCCACTCCCTGGACCTTTCCCCCAGTCCTCAGCAGTCCACTCCCTGGACCTTTCCCCCAGTCCTCAGCAGTCCACTCCCTGGACCTTTCCCCCAGTCCTCAGCAGTCCACTCCCTGCACCTTTCCCCCAGTCCTCAGCAGTCCACTCCCTGCACCTTTCCCCCAGTCCTCAGCAGTCCCCTCCCTGGACCTTTCCCTTAGTCCTCAGCAGTCCACTCCCTGGACCTTTCCCCCAGTCCTCAGCAGTCCACTCCCTGGACCTTTCCCCCAGTCCTCAGCAGTTCACTCCCTGGACCTTTCCCCCAGTCCTCAGCAGTTCACTCCCTGCACCTTTCCCCCAGTCCTCAGCAGTCCGCTCCCTGGACCTTTCCCCCAGTCCTCAGCAGTCCGCTCCCTGGACCTTTCCCCCAGTCCTCAGCAGTCCACTCCCTGGACCTTTCCCCCAGTCCTCAGCAGTCCACTCCCTGGACCTTTCCCCCAGTCCTCAGCAGTCTTCTCCCTGGACCTTTCCCCCAGTCCTCAGCAGTCCACTCCCTGGACCTTTCCCCCAGTCCTCAGCAGTCCGCTCCCTGGACCTTTCCCCCAGTCCTCAGCAGTCCACTCCCTGCACCTTCCCCCCAGTCCTCAGCAGTCCGCTCCCTGGACCTTTCCCCCAGTCCTCAGCAGTCCACTCCCTGCACCTTTCCCCCAGTCCTCAGCAGTCCACTCCCTGCACCTTTCCCCCAGTCCTCAGCAGTCCGCTCCCTGGACCTTTCCCCCAGTCCTCAGCAGTCCACTCCCTGGACCTTTCCCCCAGTCCTCAGCAGTCCACTCCCTGGACCTTTCCTTCAGTCCTCAGCAGTCCACTCCCTGGACCTTTCCCCCAGTCCTCAGCAGTCCACTCACTGGACCTTTCCCCCAGTCCTCAGCAGTCCACTCCCTGGACCTTTCCCCCAGTCCTCAGCATGTTTCTTTAGAGATAACCATGGTTAACAGAAGAGAAACAATGATGCCAAGCACCAGCCTCCTGGCCAGTGGTGTCATTCTAACTTAATCATGACAGATTGATCTCCAGCCCTGTCCTCACCAACACCCACACCTGTGATAATGGAGCAATCACTGAAACAATGTTAGCTGCTCCCTGTAAGGCCGGGCTGCAATGATGGTGAAATGTGTTTTGGGGATAAAGTTCATTTTCTAGGCCAATATTGACTGTGCAAGTAATTGCTGATAAGCTGATCCCTCTGTATAACATTCTGGAGTATATGCAAATTGCCATTTAAACACTGAAGCAGTAGGCTTTGTAATAATTTATATTTTTATCATTCTCAAAACTTTTGGCCATGACTGTCCAGCCCTGTACTCTGACCATCATAACAGATCCACTTCAGGCTGGGGCTTGCATCAGGGGACAGGACTTAGGGGGTAATCTCTCCATAGCTGTAACCCCTCTCTCCCCGGACAGAGAGTGCTGCTATAGTGTTCTCACCCTATACCCTGCTAATTCCTTTCTGCAGTCTCTGTCAGTCCTTGTGTTTCCCATCCTCTCCATTGCTGCTATACTGTGCCTGCACTTACAATCAGCTATACACACTGCTGCTATATTGTCCCTGCACTCACCCTCAGCTATACACACTGCTGCTATAATGTGCCTCCACTCACACTCAGCTATACACACTGCTGCTATATTGTCCCTGCACTCACACTCAGCTATACACACTGCTGCTATAATGTGCCTGCACTCACACTCAGCTATTCACACTGCTGCTATAATGTGCCTGCACTTACACTCAGCCACTCACACTGCTGTATACACAATTCCTGTCACTGTCCTCCTGCACAGCTCTGATTCTCACTTCCTGATTGGTCCATGCTGACCCCCCCCCCCCCCATTGTTGTCATGTGACCACACAGACGTCTGACAGCAGCCCTGCTTCTCTATTCTAGCCTATTGTACTACACTACTGCATTATGGGGATCTGCAGCTCCATCCTGATGGACACCTGATGTTTCTGCCTCTAACCTGTCCTCTTCTCCTCTGTAGATGGTCTGAGAGTCACCATGAGGACCCCGCAGATCTCAGTGCTGAGAGGCGAGGAGGCCGCCATTCTCTGTGAATTTTCAGAATTTACTCCGGGGAAAACTATTAATGTGCACTGGACCAGACCAGTGAATGGAAGCAAAGCTGAAGTATACAGATATATACCAGGACGACCAGAGGCCTTCAGAGAAGGAGCGTACATGGAGGCGGAGAGTGATATACAGAGAGGAAACGGCACACTTCACCTCCCGCGGGTGCAGTTCTCTGATGAGGGAGAGTACACCTGCACTGTTCTAGTGACCCCGGAGTCCAGGGAAGGGAAGAGCTCTCTGCAGGTGTCAGGTGAGTCACACATGTGTAATACTGCTCTATACCAGTAGGAGGCGCCAGCCTCATTCACAGCCTTGTAGGGTTAATGTAAAGTATGAACAGTCCCTTTCAGTGCACAGTTCTCTCCATCTCAACATAGAGGCTGCAGGGACCCCTCCCATCACTTCTTATTATAGGCAGCAAAGCATTACATGACATCTGTGCACTGGAGCGCAGCTCTGAAGTACACTGCTAAAAATAAAGGGAGCACTTAAACAGTGAGATTATGTATGAGCTCCGTATGTTGTAAGTGTTATGGATGTTCCTGGAGTATTGATGGAACTAGAATGTTTTCATTCACAGTCAGCAAGCAGAGCTCTAAACCTACCCTACACCCCCACCCCCGTTTAACTGATGCCCATTATGCAGCACATAGCTACACCATGTGCGGGTCAGCTCTGCTACACCATGTGGGCGTCAGCTCTGCTACATCATCAGCTAGTATGGAATACATATTGGGGTGATGTGGTGCAAAATTAGTGAATAAAACAGTCCTGTGGTTACTGTGCAATAGTAATGACATCAGTGGGCAGAAGAGAAAGCTGTGAGAGCACAAACTGACCAATCAGGGAGATGATGCATGATGGGAAATTTAGATCGGCTTTTAGAAAAACTTGTATACTCAGCGGGACTTGGTGAGTAAGAGCAGCTAGCTGTCAGTGTCAGGTATGGCAAGAGGAAGTCAGACAAGACACGGACAGTGAGCCCTAAGCTGACTCTGCCCACTGTCCCTTCCTACTTGCCACAAGACAGTCCTAGGGAACTGCGGACAACCACAATGGCAGTCCCTATACTCAATGGGGTGAAACACAGAACAGCAAGACAAACACAATAAATCCAAGGTCAACAATCTAGGTCGGTAACGGCGGCAGCAGAAGTACACGGTCGGCAGACAAGTCGGGTAAACGGGAACAAGCCGAAGGTCAGGGCAGGTGGCAAACAGGATAGAATGGATACAAACAGAAGTCAGAGTACAGCACGGAGAAACAAACAGGAACGCTTAGTCTAGTCTAGTCTAAAAGCCGGCGTCTTGCTGCTGACCACCCAGACTATTTATGGGGAACCAGGAGTCCGGTCCAGATCCCTATTGGTGTCCAGATAAACAAAGACTCTGACTGGTAGAGGCACCTGTCCGTCATGGGAACACAAGACTGCTCAGCTGCAGGAATCAGCTAGCAGAGCACAGAGTAACCCTATCATTGCCAGAGGCTGAGAGGCAAAGCGGGTGTGGCTGAACAGATAAAAACAGAGCCCTGTTCACACTAGGTTCAGTGCCTTCTGCCCTGCCGGCCCCTATCTGAGGAGCACGGAGGCCTATTCCTGACGGTAACATTTCATTTTGTAGCTCCTAGGTAGATAAACCCTTTACCTCCTGGACCTTTCCTGGGAATATCACTGTCTGGTGATCAGTCTTCCTTATCTGCCAGACTAGTATTTGGTTTAGGATGACATTCCCAATAAATAGGCTCTACAGGCACTGACCACCTGGATCCCCTGCCTGGGGCAGCCATGTCATTCAGAAGTCGTCACCTCCAGCAGCTGTAGGCGTCTTCCTCATAAGGAAAAAAGGGGGATCCTGATCTCCCTGCAGTGAGTAGCGGGGTCTGCACAAACCTCTTAAGAAGAATCTGAGCAGCCATCTCCACCTTGGATGGGAGAGGCTTACAGGCTTACAATTTCATTCCAATTGGTGAAGGATATGAATGTAAAATGATTTTTATACCAGGGCTGGGCACTAGCCAATCATTGGTCACCGTCTGATCATTGTCATTACTACAAGGAGCGATGATCTGCAGAATGATTCAGCAGACTATCGCTCAGAGTAATAGGGCCCTTAGAGTTGTGCCTGATGTTTAACACAACTCAACGTGGTGAGCGCCAACTTATCTGAGATCATAATGTTCTATCTAATAGGGAATACCCCACTAGGAAAGCGCCCCCTTTAGGGTTTGTCCTTGCTAGTGGTCATGGGACCCGAGAGCCCATCAGGGTCCTCAGCGACCTCTCAGATACCACCTACATTCCCCGATTCTCTCCTCACGCCTTTCTCTAGGACTCCAGTTGTAACCATAAAGCCCTGCACTTCTGACAAGTAAACCCCTCAGCTTGAAATCAGATATAATAAAATCATGAAAAAATAATGAAGCGGCACCCACCATACAATTCAAGGCGTCACGTATCTGTTACTCGTGGAAACGACCCCCCTTCTTTTTTTTTTTTTTTTTTTTTTTTTAAATTCTTTATTTTCACAAGAGCACGAGGCGGTAAAGCCACAGGCCAACCAGCCCCCACAGGGAACAGCAAATGAAACAGCAATAATGAACATAGAACATCCATTGTCGATATGAGAAAACAATCTGCATAGTAAACGAATCCCAGTATACCCCGTGTGGAAGCTGCCGGGCCGCGCCACACCACCCCGGCCCTCCGGTAAGTTTTGGTAAGGAAGAGAATCCTCCAAAGTGGAGGTAGACAGTACACATGACGAAACTAACATAACAGTGGGAGAGGGGGGAGAGAGAGGGAGGGGAAAAGGAAGGGCGCATATAGGCAGGGAAGAGAGAAAGAAGGGTGGGGAGGGGGGGGGGGATAGAAAAGGAGGGGAGAGGGTAGGAACGCCACCAATGCTGATACAGCCCCACACCACCTGGCGGCCAACCCGCTCTTCAGTCTAAGATGTAGCACACCACGGGGCTCCAACAGGACCATACCTCTTACTACCCATCGTCCGAACCCCTCAGGAGGGAGCGGTATTCTGGCGTATCTTGAAATAACAACCATGCAAGCCACGTGTTCCGAAATTGTTCATTTGAATTGTGAATGGAAGAAGTCATGTCTTCCATCAACATGAGGTCGTTCACCTTTGAAGCCCACAAGGAAAGTGGTGGAGCCATCGTCTTTTTCCAATACAAGGGGATGCAAGCCCTCGCTGCCATGATCAAGAATCGAAGAAGAGATTTCTTGTATTTAGGGAGTGAAAGAGCACAATGCTGAAGGAGGAATAGGGCCGGTGTGAGGTCTTCAGCACATGTAGTGACCTGTCGGACGACTCTCTTCACGCCCTCCCAAAAGGGGGCCAGTACAGGGCATGACCAGAAGATATGGAGATGTGTCCCGTCCTCTGTACCGCATCTCCAGCACACCGGCTCCACATGTGGCCAGATTGCATGTAGTCTGGTGGGTACTCTATACCACCGGGTCAGAATCTTGTACCCTGTCTCCTGAAAGCTGGGACAGATGGACGACTTATGAGCAAGAGTAAGAATTTTCTCCTGTTGCGGAGGAGAGAGAGACAGATTCAAGTCCGTCTCCCACTTCAGTAAGAAGTCTGGGGGGGGTTGATCAGGTGGTGACTGCAATGCGGCATAAGTCAAAGAAAGTGAATGGCGTAGGTGGCCCTCGTCCAGGCATAAGGCCTCAAAATGTGTTCTAGCGGTGCTATATGAGGAAGGAAGAGGTAAAGTACTGAGGAAGTGTCTCAGTTGTGAGATCCTCCAGGGGCCCAAAGGTATAGGTTCCGAGATCCCCATCAACTCATCCCGTGACACCCATCCAGATTCCGACCGAAAGGTGTCTATCCTGAATTTATTCGCCTTTACCCACGTTCTAAAGACCGGGTCTTGTAGGCTGGAAGGGAAAGCTGGGTTCCCCAGAACTGGACAGCACAAGGATCTGTGTGTTAACATGTGGGAGCGACTGTTTGCAGAGGCACAGGTCTGAATGGTCGGACCAATGGTAGGGTGTGTTCGCAGCCTTCCCAAAAGCGAGGGGTGAAGCCAGGGGATGCAATCGAGGGGGATCTCTGTAAAAGATTGTTCTATTCTGACCCATGGCTTAATTTCCCCATGTCGACACCAATCAATCACCCTTGTCAACAGAGCAGCGGCATGGTACTGACGGACATCAGGCAGGCCCAGGCCTCCCTTAGATTTCGGCCTACACAGCGTTTGTCTCTTAAGGCGAGGGGCTTTGTTGTTCCATATAAACTTAAGCTGTGTGGTAGTCACTGCCTTAAAAAAGGACGGAGGAATACGGACTGGGACGCACTGGAAGGAATAGAGCAACTTGGGAAGAATCGTCATCTTAAAGATGGAGCATCTCCCTAGCCAGGAGAAATATCCCCGTGTCCAGCCTTCACACTGTGCCTGAATCTTAGCCAGCAAAGGGGGAAAATTCAGCGTGTATAAATTTTTGAGGTCCGAGGGCAGGGAAATGCCCAGATATTTGATGGAAGTAGCAGCCCATTTAAAGCGGAAAGATGCTCGGAGCGTTGAAACTAGGTTACCCGAAAGGCCAACACTAAGGGCCTCGGATTTGTTGAAATTTATCTTGTAGTTGGAAAGCTGTGAGTAAACCTCCAATTCCTTCATAACCGAAGGAAGGGAGACTGTTGGGTTGGAAACAAAAAATAACAGATCATCAGCATATTAGGGTTGGACCGGAGTTTGCTCAGCAATGGCTCCAAAGTGAGGACAAAAATCAGCGGCGACAGCGGGCAACCCTGCCTGGTGCCATTTTGTATCGGCAGGTCATCAGACAGTATACCATTCACCCTGACCCTGGCGGAAGGTGTGCCATAGATGGCAGAAACCCAGTTCATGAACTTAGGGCCGAGTCCCAGATAGAGAAGCGTCTCCGTCATAAAAGACCAATTGACCCTATCAAACGCCTTTTCGGCATCAGTAGAGAGGACCATTAAAGGCACATCCATGAGTTTAGCTTTGTGGATAAGGTCAATTGCTCTAATAGTGTTGTCCCTAGCCTCTCTACCCGGGATGAACCCCACCTGGTCAGGGTGAACGGCACCCGGCAGCAGAGCTGCAAGTCTGGTAGCTAGAATTTTAGTAAACAGCTTCAAGTCCACATTTAAAAGTGATATCGGCCGGTAGTTGCCACACTGTGCACCGTCCCTGCCCTGCCCTCCTTTGGAACAACAGCAATGTGCGCTCTGGTAGCGTCTCGGGGCAGTTCTCCGGAGTCAGAAACCCCGTTAAATGCGTTGAGAAAATGTGGACTGAGGTGTTGCAGGAACGTTTTATAATAAAACAGAGAGAAGCCATCCGGCCCTGGTGCTGTCCCAGTGCGGGCATTCTTAATGGCCAGGGAGAGCTCCTCCACGGTCAATGGGCGTTCAAGGTCCTCCAGTGCGTCCCCCTCCAACCTGGGCATCCCCGACCCCGCCAGATACCTCTGAATCCGCTCTCGGAATCCCTCGCTCTGGGTGTTCGGGTTAGAGGCATCGATAGAATAAAGGCCCGCATAATAGTCCCTAAAAGACCGTGCAATGTCACCCGGAACATGTAGGGGGGTGCCCTGGGGAGTCCTAATCATCGGAACGTAAGAGCGCACCCGCTGCGAACGCAAAGCCCCGGCCAGAGCTCTTCCCGGTTTGTTCCCATGTTCGTAGTAGTATCTCCTACATTTCGCCAGGGTTGCCTTCGCGCCATGCAGCAGGTGCGCCCTCAGCTCATCCCTCTTCTGTCGAACGGCTACCGTTATGTCCGTCGTTGGTGTACGTTTGTGGGACTCCTCCAACTCCTTAAGTTGGTCTATTAGTTTTAACGTCTTATGTGTCCTGTCCCTCTTCAATCTCGCTCCGTGCTGTACCAACACGCCTCTCACCACACACTTGTGCGCTTCCCATATACTCGTAGGATTTACGTCAGGGGACACGTTATTTTGAAAGTACTCAGTCAGGGCAGTCTCCACCGCGTGTTTAACCACTACGTCTTGAAGCAGAGAAGAGTTCAACCTCCACTGCCACTGGGCTCGCTGGAGAAAAGGCATGTCTAACGTCAATACTATCAGAGCATGATCTGAAAAGGTAATACTCTCTATCCATGCCTGCTTCAATAAGGTTAGGTCCCTGTGTCTAAGGAAGAAAAGATCAAGTCTCGAGTACATGTTATGAGCGGGGGAATAGAAGGAGTAGTCCTTCTCCGCTGCGTGGAGTACCCGCCATGTATCTACCAGTCTGTGTTCATGTAACGTTAGTCTAATCCTACGAAGGGCCGCCTCGCTAAGGTGGGAGGAGCCCGTGGAGGAATCCAGGGATGGATTTAAGGCCACATTGAAGTCACCACCCAAGATCAGAGTACCTTCTGCAAATTCATCCAAACTGTCCAGCATGGATACCAGGGCCGGGCCCTGCCCAGTGGTGGGTAAGTAAAAGGAAGCCAGTGTGACTGGGTGTGCTGCGATGCGGCCCTTTAATAGGACCATCCTACCTTCAGCATCCGTACGGGTATCAGTATGTTCCCATGGCAGGTCTCTGGAGATGAGAATGCATGATCCGCTTGCCTTGGAATTAGGCGAGTAGCTGTGATATACAGAGGGAAAAGCAGCGTTAGAAAGATTGATTGGTCTAGATTCCACCAAATGGGTTTCCTGAAGAAACACTATGTGCAGACATTGTCTCTTCAGGAAATTCCTGAGAATTGAACGTTTGCCCGGGTCATGTAGGCCTTTTACGTTGAGAGAGCCCACCCGAAGCTCCGACGGTTGGGGGACCATGGTCGTTGCCGTATCAGCACTGACGGATGGGGAAGAGATTAGGAGGGGGGGGGAGGGGGAAAGGGATTAGCGGCAGGTGAGGTTAGGGGAAAAGGAAGTAGGTAGAGACGGAAGGGACTACGCAAAGACAACACAGGCAAGACACACAGTAGGACAAGAGCAAGAAGAAGGTGAGAAGGGCAAAACCCTGAAGGTTCTCACCAGGGAGGCCCAAACCGGGACTCACTAGGAAGAACAGAAGAGAAGGGGGGCGTAGAAAACCATGGGAGCGGGCCGCAACCAGCCACCACCAGACTATCATACAAACACTGGAGAGTATCTGGAGCTCCCCCGTAAAGGGGGGGAGTCCAGAGTCCCCAGGGCACAAATCTTAGAGCAAAATATAACTAGAAACCATTCAAAACAGTCAAATGCTAAAACAATAGAACCCTATAAGCAGCTGCCCTCCTCACAATAAACCGGCCTATAGTGTCTGGCATAATAGAGGGCTATGGCCACCCCGGAAGCTAAGGGACCCTAGGGACAGATGGGGGATAGTGGCCAACACTGGTCATAGGTATGCAAGGTGGCAGCCCCCGTATCAAACCCCTTCCTGTGTTAATACACAACCCATTAGTCCCACAGTTCCAGGGAAAAGAGCTATGCTATGCATAAAGCGCCAGACACGGCCAAGGAGG
Source organism: Dendropsophus ebraccatus (assembly GCF_027789765.1). Lineage (NCBI taxonomy): Eukaryota > Metazoa > Chordata > Amphibia > Anura > Hylidae > Dendropsophus > Dendropsophus ebraccatus. The sequence continues at coordinate 1,219,821 of NC_091457.1, read as the reverse complement.
AGCTTCCTAGCAGAACGCAAGTCTGTGTCATGAGAGGGCAGCTGTCACGTTTACATTAAGGCCACCACACGGGGGAGCCTCTCACGCTTCCATCGGCATGCCCACGGAAAGGTCAGGACCTGGGACCCCATCAGAGCTGATCCCCAACTCCCGAGGTGGGGAGGACGACCTCACAGTCCTTCTTAACGACCCGGAGCCTCTACGCGGTCGATTGGGTGGCTGGGGGATGCGGTCCACTTGAAGCCAGTTAGGAACCGAGATCGGCTCTGTCTCCAGAAAGGAAAATAAGGCTGGTAGCTCTTCCGGAGCCCTGAGGTAGAATGTACGCTCGTCTTTCCTGATTATAACATGAAAGGGATGTCCCCACCGATAAGAGGCACCACATTCCCGGATTCGGGAGAGCAGGGGCTGCATCACTCTTCTCATGTATAAAGTGCGAGATGACACATCTGGGAACAAGCGGATCTCAGAGCCCTCAAACATAATAGGACCAAAGTCTCTGGCCTCACGTAGAATTCGCTCCTTTTCAGTGTAGTAATGGAGGCGGCATAGCACATCTCTGGGGCCTCCGGTTATGGTACCCTGCGGTCTAGCAACCCTGTGTACCCGGTCGACCAGGAAAGTAGCTTCTGTAGGTCTATGGGTGACCAGATTGAAAATGGCCGTAATCCTGTGCAGCAGCTCGTCTTGCGGACCACGCTCCGGGAGCCCTTTCACTCTTACATTATTTCTGCGCCCCCGGTTTTCTTGGTCGTCTAGTAACAATGTGAGTGATTGCACATGATTCCTGGAGTGTGTTGATTCTGCCTCCAGACTGGCGACTCTCGCCGACAGGGCCGCAATGGCGTCCTCATTCGTCGCAGTACGAGCTGACAGGGCCGTGACATCTTCCCTAACCGCCTCTATAGCCTGCTGTTGTGCCGCCTCAATCCTCTGCACCACAACGTCCAGATCTTGTTTGGACGGCAGAGCTTGTATGAGGCCCCTTAATAGTTGCAGCTCTGCCTGCACAATGGCGGCCGGAGAGTCGGCGGGTGGCGTGGCCGAAAACAGCAAGTCTCTCTGCGACCCGGAGCCTGACTGTGTCGGGTCTGAACCCATAAGCAGGGGTGGATAGTCTCTCAGTGGGGAAGCTGGCCCCATGTCACTCACCCCCCGGTCCGGTGGAGTAACCGTGTCTGAGTCCCGTTCGCGCCTTTCCGCGGCCGGCGCCATGTTGGATCTCTGTGTAGGCTGCTGTGCTGGAGGCGGCGGATCAAAAAAGCGCTCGATCCCGGGCGTAGAAACTACTGAGCGGGTCAGCGGGCGATGTGGGGTGTCCGCGGGGTTCCCCTGTCGTCTGGACAGCATTGCTGGGACTGGTCTGCTCTTGCTAACCGGCAGTCTGGCGGTCTGTGGCGCGGAGCTCCGGAGAAGCGCGTCCTCACTCGGCCATAGCTAAGCCACGCCCCCCAAACGACCCCCCTTCTGCCACGGTTTCACCTCAGTGTAAGCGATAAATGTGATGCAGCAACAAGCGCACTATAGCAATCAGCAATACAGGTCAGTAAAGGGTTATTCACAACCACACAGCAATCGGTTGATGGATGGTGGCTCGGGCTGTGTACTGGGACACTACATTAGTCCCCGAGACAAAAGGGAGATTTTCTACTGATCTGCACATAACTTATCTGTGGTCGCACAGTGTGACCGGGCTAGTCCTGGGACCATTACTGTGCGGCCTGTCCCGACCACCTGCCTCCTCTATACCATGATGAACATCCTCAGCTTGTACCACTGCTCTTTAATTCATCCATGAGGATAGTGACCTGGGAATCCCCTATAACGAAGTTTATATGCCTGTATAGAGGTTAAAGGGCGATTCCAATATTCTGCTTCTCAATCAATGTGATTAGTAAGTCTACAGAAATAGTACTGGGTAAGTACTGTATGTACACAGTGACCCCACCAGCAGAATAGTGAGTGCAGCTCTGGAGTGGTGATTGCAGCTCCAATTAGTTTTGGGTGTGGTCCTGCTGTGCGTGTCTGCTGCTCCTGAGCTCCAAGCAAGCAAGATCTGCCCCTGGGCCTGCTCTCTCCTCCCCAGGGAGGGAGCAGGTTTCCAGGCATGAGCGAGGGAGGCGAGGTCCAGGCTTCTGTTTCCCGTGGTAGGCCGCCGGGGAGCAGGAGAAGCCAGCAAGCGGCCTGTACACCTGAAGATTCGGGGATGAGTCGTTCCACCAGGAGTCGCAGTAATTCCATTCCTACTCTCCCCACTGAGGCTGTGGACAACCGGAGAAGCCGAAAGGTTTCCAAAAAGGAGGAATCCACCTCAGGAAAGCAGAGTGCCACCAGCAGAAAGCCAGGTACTTCTGGGAGAAAGCTGAGTGCTCACGGGGGTGAAGCCGACCTCGGTGAGGAAGGCTGAGGAGTGCGGAGGGCCCGGGAGTCTCTCTCCACCTATGGCTCCTGGGTCATGAGCCACCTCCGTGAGTATGAAGAAGCCAGCAAGTCTCTGAGGAGGCTCCGGGAGGAAGTGCGCTACGCCCGTGCCAGGGCCAACCAGGCTACAAAGAGGAAGAAGTCTGAGATCCAGGCGGAGGTAAAGAGAGAGGAAAGCGGAGATACGGGAGATGAGTGGTGGATTTAAGGAAAAACTTATAAATGATGACCGGGAGATGGCTGATAACAGAGAGAGAAGGTTGATGGGGCAGCAACCTGAAAGCCAGGTGGATGATGATGATGATGACGACAACAACAACAATGAGATGGATGAAGACCAACAGCCAGACCCACCTGGCAGCCTGCAGCAACACCAGCAGGCTCCGCACAGTGGGCCCCCTGCACAGCAGCCAGTGGTGACACCTGCCAACTCAGGGGAGGACAGTGACAGCAGCGGCCAGGGAGGGGCGATCATGGCCCAGATCAGGATGATCGAGTCCCCAGTGTGCCCTCAGAACTTTGTGTTTGGAGATGAACTCCCAGAGGAGGCACCTGGGGGCAAGAAGGGAAAGACCAAGGCAAAGCAGCAAGAAGTGGTGAGTTACATCTACACCCCCCTCCCTGAGACCCCTGAGCCGGCCGCAGGGTCCGTTCATTGTGCGAGCCCCGTTACCCAGCTCAGCCCGTGTTCTGTAGTGGACTCAAAGGTGCGGGGAGAATACAGATACTAAAAGGGCGCTGAGCTCCAGCCTTGTTTGTAGTAGCAGGGATGGAGCAGAGAAGGCATCGGCCAAACGGCCGGACAGTGAGGGTGGCCCAGGGGTGGGCAAGAAAGCAGACTCCGGTGCTGTAGAGGAGGGGGGGGGTGACCCAGTGCCGGAGGTAGTTGCGGTGGCTCCAGACGCTCCCAATAAGACAGGCCAAATAAAAACTGCAAAAAGGGAAATTTTGTTTTGTATTGGCGCCGCTGATCCCACTGATCAGCGGCACTTGGACAATGCTAAAGACACTGCTGATGAGGCGGAGGGCACTAAAAAGAACAGAGTTGGGATGGTCTCTAGACCGGGCAAGCAAGCTGTCCAGTCCCTTAAAGGGCCAGCGGAGGTTGTCCCAACTCTAGTGCCCCGGGATGCTGAGGCAAAAAGGACAGCAAAAAACAAAAGACTCATCATTATCATCCTGTGCTGCATCTGCTGCTGGTCCAGCCAGTGTGAATGAGGGAGGGGATGGGGGTGCAGGGTGTATGAATGATGAAGTGATGGAGTGTGGGGTGACCAGGGGCAGTGTTATTGGGGGTGGTAGTGATGTTGTTTTGGGGGGTGGGAATGATGTGATCGGGGAAAATGTTATTGCAGGTGGTGGTAATGTTAGTGGGGTCAATGTTATTGAAGGTGGTGATGCTGTTATTGGGGGTGGTGGTGATGTTATGGGGGGGATTGGTGAAGTTACTAGAGACAATGTTATTGGGGGAGGTGGTGTTGGTGGTGTAGGTGCAGGGACTGGTCCGGTTGCACCCCCAGCCCTCCTCGTCTCCAGGCTCTGGGGACCAAATGTTGCGACAGAGTTTCCTGGAGGCTCTTAAGAAGGGGGAAAGATCGATCAATGTAGAGGGAAGAGAAGTTGATCTATCCTACTGGATAGAAAGGCATGGCCTTGTTGCCTTCCGAGAACAAAGCGGAGGGAAAACCACTTGGTCCCTTCCAATAGCCGGGCAGGGTGGTTTCCGTAGGAATGTGGTTTGTCTTCGGTGGTGGGGCAGTGATACATGTCCTTCATGGACCAAGGTGTTTGAGCTCCTGCTGAAGATGAGCTTCAAGGCAACTGACATCTATGCTTTGATATATCCCTATGGTACAACCGAGTTCGATGTCAGTTTTGTTCGGCCGGAGGGGCTTGAGTTTTTCTGGTCGAACTATGAATTGATAAAGAACGAGCCCGGCTGGCAGGACTTTGCTGTGCAGGCATTGTCTCGCCAAAACGAAGTCAAGAGAGTGACCGTCTTGACTTGTAATGAGTCACTCTCTTGTGTGGATATCATGACATGGTTAGGGCGGTACGGTGAGGTCATTGGTATTCCACAAAAAAATAGGGATGAGTTTGGCATCTGGTCAGGGGCCTGGACTTTTGTGGTAAAACTCAGACGTTCAGGAAATACGAAACATCTGAGTTCTATAAGACCTTTAAGGACACTTTGGTACCCCTCTTGACTGAGGTATTTAATGAGTGTCTCTCATCGGGCACTCTGCCGAGGTCAATGAGGAGGTCAGCCTTGATCATCTTGTCAAAGGCTAAAGACCAGTCCCGCATTAAGAATTGGCGTCCCATAGCGCTTCTCAATGTGGACAGAAAGATTCTGGCAAAAGTGCTGTTTAATCGGCTGGTGAAGTTTGGCCCCCAGCTTCTTTTAGGGGCCCAGCATTGCTCTGTTCCAGGCCGCAGTACCTTTAGTGCTGTGCTCGGTGTCCGGGAGGCTGTGGAGTAGGGTAGGGCAGGTCACTGGAAGGGGTACTTGCTGTCCTTGGATCAGGCAAAAGCGTTTGATCGGGTTAACCACAAGTACCTCTGGTCTGTTCTTCTGAGATATGGCCTGCCGGGGGGGGGGGGGGGGGTTGTTGATTGGCTTAAGACCTTGTATACAGGGGCAAAGCATTTCCCGCTGGTGAATGGTTGGATTGAGGTTGGGTCTTTTGAGGTTGGGTCTGGTGTTCGTCAGGGTTGCCCTTTGAGCCCACTGTTGTACGTGTTTGCAATTGATCCATTCCTTAGGAGGATTGATTGTGGATCGTTGGCAGGGGTGAGAATGGACCCTGCGGTGCCGGATTCCACTCTGAGGGTGGTAGCGTACGCCAATGATGTCCTCACATTCGTCTCCTCGCAAGAGGAGGTGCAGTGTGTGATGTCAGAGGTGGAGCGCTACTCAGAGGCATCTGGGTCCAAGATCAACCAGGATAAGTGTGAGAGTCTCTGGCTGGGAGGTGGAGATCCTGGGTTTGATCTCCCGGACACCCTTCCAGAGCCCCAAGAGTTTGCAAAAGTTCTCGGCATCGAATTCGGCCAAGGGGATTACCCCAAACAAAACTGGGACAGCAGGCTTAAGATCACCGCTCAGAGGGTGGATCAGTGGAAGGGTTGGTCTTTGACCCTCAGGGAAAGGGTTAACCTGATCAAAACATTCCTGCTCCCTTTGCTGATATATCTGGGCAGTGTTTGCATTTTGCCAGAACCGCTCTGGACTCGGGTCTACAGTGTGTTCTTCCAGTTGTTATGGGGGAATAGACTGAACCTAGTCAAGAGGGAGGTTACTTACCGCACGAGGAGACAAGGGGGGTTGTGTATGGTCAACCCCGTGGTGTTCCTGGTGAATACCTTTCTTAAGACCAACATTGCAAACCTCTGGAAAGAGAGGGCTCCTCCGTGGGTATTCTCCTGTAGGGGATGGTTTCGGCCTTTCTTCCAGGAATGGGAGACAGGAGGGCAAGTGAAGGATCTCCGCACACCACACGGGCATCTTCCGGCTTATGCTACCCTGGTTCTGAAGGTCATTCGTCGGTGGGGTTTGAGGATGTGGGAGATTAGGACTCTGTCGAGGAAATTCCTTGACAATGGGGTCCTGTCATCCCATTTGCAAAAACCATTGGCGTTCAAGGATTGCCCAAGTCGGGATCTGGAGGTTGGTTTGGGCCTATTGAATTCCATCAGGATCCCCTTGAAGTTTTGGGACTTGGCTTGGCGCTGCTTCCATGGGAAACTGTATGTGAGGGACAATCTGAAGTGCAGGAGCTCTGAGGATCGGGGATGTCCCCGGGAGGAGTGTGGAGGCATGCTGGAAAGCATGGAGCATTTTCTGCTTCATTGTCCCTTTAATACAGAGGTTTACAACAGGGTGGGCGCTTCCATCGGGTGGCCCAGGTTGGCCCGCCTCTCCTATGCGGAATGAGCCTATGGAGCATTCAGAAACCTTGGTGGCTGGGACCGGAGCACTTTATTCTTAGTCAGCATAGTGGTCAGGTACCACACGTGGAGTGCACGGTGTTTAGTATCGACGCAGCGTAAAATCCTCCCTGTGGATGAGGTGGTTAGGGGCACACTCGGTGACCTGGTGAAGGTGCGTTCTTTGGAGTACGAGAGGCTGGGGGCTGGTAGGGCCTCTTGTCTTTGGAGGGGCTCTGCCTATAAGGTTCCTTAGCCTGCGTCTCCTCTCCTGGTGGCGGCTGATGCTGGCACATTAGTCTTTTGGTTTGTGCTGTAGCTGTATAGGAATATAGGGCTTGCAGGTACTGAACTTGGGCTTTCAGGCTGTGTGTGGGGCTGAGAAGCCCCACTATGGTTTGCTGTGTATGTGTATATTATTAGTGTGTATATTATTAGTGTGTTATTTGTGTATATAGTTTGCATATTTTGTCTCCACCTGGGGTTGGGGTTTAGTGTTAGGTTGGGTGGTGGGTTATATGGGGGGAGGGGGTTTCTGGGGACTTTAGTATAAACAGAAAATCCTGGGCTGGTTCATGGACGTCTGTTATCATGTACTGGGGGCATAGGATGCGGGACCAGCTCAGGGCCCAAACAAAAAAAAAAAAAAAAATTTAAATGTTATGGTGTTCGGTGTAGGGATCTATGTATATATTCATCTATGTATTTATTTGTGCATTTATTTAGTTTTGTGGAACGCAACCGGACCAGGGGGTTAGTGTACAGTATAGTTATGTTAGTGTATAGTATAGTTATGTTAGTGTATAGTATAGTTATGTTAGTGTAGAGTATAGTTATGTTAGTGTAGAGTATAGTTATGTTAGTGTAGAGTATAGTTATGTTAGTGTATAGTTATGTTAGTGTATAGTATAGTTATGTTAGTGTAGAGTATAGTTATGTTAGTGTAGAGTATAGTTATGTTAGTGTATAGTATAGTTATGTTAGTGTAGAGTATAGTTATGTTAGTGTATAGTATAGTTATGTTAGTGTATAGTATAGTTATGTTAGTGTACAGTATAGTTATGTTAGTGTAGAGTATAGTTATGTTAGTGTATAGTATAGTTATGTTAGTGTATAGTATAGTAATGTTAGTGTAGAGTATAGTTATGTTAGTGTAGAGTATAGTTATGTTAGTGTATAGTTATGTTAGTGTATAGTATAGTTATGTTAGTGTATAGTATAGTTATGTTAGTGTATAGTATAGGTATGTTAGTGTATAGTATAGTTATGTTAGTGTATAGTATAGTTATGTTAGTGTATAGTATAGGTATGTTAGTGTAGAGTATAGTTATGTTAGTGTAGAGTATAGTTATGTTAGTGTAGAGTATAGTTATGTTAGTGTACAGTATAGTTATGTTAGTGTATAGTATAGTTATGTTAGTGTATAGTATAGGTATGTTAGTGTAGAGTATAGTTATGTTAGTGTAGAGTATAGTTATGTTAGTGTAGAGTATAGTTATGTTAGTGTACAGTATAGTTATGTTAGTGTACAGTATAGTTATGTTAGTGTAGAGTATAGTTATGTTAGTGTACAGTATAGTTATGTTAGTGTACAGTATAGTTATGTTAGTGTAGAGTATAGTTATGTTAGTGTACAGTATAGTTATGTTAGTGTAGAGTATAGTTATGTTAGTGTATAGTATAGTTATGTTAGTGTAGAGTATAGTTATGTTAGTGTATAGTATATTTATGTTAGTGTATAGTATAGTTATGTTAGTGTACAGTATAGTTATGTTAGTGTACAGTATAGTTATGTTAGTGTACAGTATAGTTATGTTAGTGTACAGTATAGTTATGTTAGTGTAGAGTATAGTTATGTTAGTGTACAGTATAGTTATGTTAGTGTAGAGTATAGTTATGTTAGTGTATAGTATAGTTCTGTTAGTGTACAGTATAGTTATGTTAGTGTAGAGTATAGTTATGTTAGTGTATAGTATAGTTATGTTAGTGTAGAGTATAGTTATGTTAGTGTATAGTATAGTTCTGTTAGTGTATAGTATAGTTATGTTAGTGTAGAGTATAGTTATGTTAGTGTAGAGTATAGTTATGTTAGTGTAGAGTATAGTTATGTTAGTGTATAGTATAGTTATGTTAGTGTAGAGTATAGTTCTGTTAGTGTACAGTATAGTTATGTTAGTGTATAGTATAGTTATGTTAGTGTAGAGTATAGTTCTGTTAGTGTATAGTATAGTTATGTTAGTGTATAGTATAGTTATGTTAGTGTATAGTATAGTTCTGTTAGTGTATAGTATAGTTATGTTAGTGTAGAGTATAGTTATGTTAGTGTATAGTATAGTTATGTTAGTGTAGAGTATAGTTATGTTAGTGTATAGTATAGTTATGTTAGTGTAGAGTATAGTTCTGTTAGTGTATAGTATAGTTCTGTTAGTGTATAGTATAGTTATGTTAGTGTAGAGTATAGTTATGTTAGTGTAGAGTATAGTTATGTTAGTGTAGAGTATAGTTCTGTTAGTGTATAGTATAGTTATGTTAGTGTATAGTATAGTTATGTTAGTGTAGAGTATAGTTATGTTAGTGTATAGTTATGTTAGTGTACAGTATAGTTATGTTAGTGTATAGTATAGTTATGTTAGTGTAGAGTATAGTTATGTTAGTGTATAGTATAGTTATGTTAGTGTAGAGTATAGTTATGTTAGTGTAGAGTATAGTTATGTTAGTGTACAGTATAGTTATGTTAGTTATTGTTAGTTAAGTTTCATAGTGTTATTATTGTGGTGTTTGTGGGAAAATCTAGTTTGCACGTGTGGGGGATAATACAGCGGTGCGTTTGGTGAGTGTGAGGCTGGACCCGCCAATACGTTTATGGACTTTTATGGACTTGTATATATTGTACAGTTATGTTATTTATATTATTGGTTTGTTGTTATGTTTTATATTTTTAAATAAAAGATCTACAGCATGTATCTCAGGATCAGTAATGTATGTACACAGTGACCCCACAGCAGAATAGTGAGTGCAGCTCTGGAGTATAATACAGCATGTATCTCAGGATCAGTAATGTATGTACACAGTGACCCCACCAGCAGAATAGTGAGTGCAGCTCTGGAGTATAATACAGCATGTATCTCAGGATTAGTAATATATGTACATACGACTCTGTCTCTGTATCTCACCGTTGTGTCTTCTCTTCTGTAGCTGTGCCCTCCGCTGTCCTGGTACCTGGAGACGCCATCCATGTGGAGGTGGGAAGTGAGAGATCAGTGGCATGTGAAGTCAGTAACTTCTACCCTAAAGAAATTAACATTCGCTGGGTGCGATACCAGATAAATTCTTCGGTATGTTCAGTCCTGGAGAAAGGAACCTGCACCGGAGACCCCGTCAATAATACAGATGGGACGTTCAATGTTACCAGTCACCTGACCTTATATCCTACAATGGAGGATGACGGCCATAGATATTCCTGTGTGGTGAAGCATCGATCTCTGGAGCAGGACCTGAAGAAGGACTTCACCCTGACAGTCACAGGTGAGTTACTTTATTCTACCCAAAACCCAATATACTATAAAATTATATAGAATAAAATGTCAGAGCTGGTGGAGATGTCGCTCTCTGGGCTCTCGGCTGCCGCCATTCTGTGTATTATCCATCAGTAACCGCACAATGACCTGTAACCCCGGGGACTGAATACACAGGAGAACAAATCAGCCATCGCCCGATGGAATCTGGATGTTATATATGATAAATCCCATCAGAAACCTTGTAATATTGTGTGTTCTGCCCCATCTACCCACGGACCCTCAGATAATGACACAACCCAACACACATCCCACAGCGTTACCTCTTGATGGTGTTTCCTCATGGGAACCATAAATCCTCAGATTCACCTCAGTATTTATATCAGTATTACTCAGCCCTGCACCAGGCGCCATCATACTTATAAAGGTCACTGACCATAACATCCCACCCTTACCTCATACGGACTATAAAGGGGGTCTCTGGGATGGCCCCCCTCCCACCATTCCATATACCATTACAGATTCCTGGATATACAACGCTCTTATTGAAGGATCACATCCATCGGCCACATGTCTGGATTCTTACTTGTTTCTTGTGATTATAGAGCGAGAAGATAACACCGGGACGGTTGTCACTGCCATCATCCTGACGCTTTTCTCTGTGACACTTCTATTATTGGCCGTGTTCATATACAACAGTGTGTTCAAGAAAGGTGAGTGATGTGTAGGGATCGGGTGATCAGTATCGATCTCGACGTCTCGTCTATGGCTGTTGGGTGCGCAGTGAATGGTGTGCGATATTTCACCCATCCTCTGGTCCTTCTGGTTTCTGGGACACTTGGTGACGTTACAGCTTCCACAGGGGTGGTAACCCAGGATTCCCAGACGTCCGAAGGGTAAATGGATCTAGTTATCTGGCAATGGATCTGCTGTCCCCCCTTCATTAACTAAGAGAGATGTCTATTATCACTTATCCCATATCTGAGCTAAAATCAGCAGCCCTGTAGACAAGTAATAGAGAGGGAAGGCCCACCATTCTCCAGATCTCCTTCCACCTGTGATCATACATGTATTGCATTTATAGCCGTATAACACCTTTAACCCATTCTGCCAGTATGTGCTCACTGGTTGTGCTGGTTCCCAGTGTAATGTTGTATCTCCTTACTCCCTACAGATCCCCCCAACCTTTCTGAGATCTTCGGGAATGATCAGCTGATCGACATGAGCAGGACGACTCTGACTTGTCACATTACGAGCTTCAGGCCCAACGACCTGGAGATCTCTGTGGGTCTGAAGAGACGTAGAGCGGAGATGATAATGATCCACACCTGGAGATCCAGAGACGCGGATCCCTCAGCCGGAGAGATGATGGAGGACAATGATGGGGATGGTAGTGTGGCTGTGGATATAGAACAGCAGAGACTGATGAATGGGGATGTCAGTCACACACAGGGGCCCCTACAGCTAAAGATGAGACCGATAATAACACCCAATAGATCCGGTCTCCTCCGCTGTGTCCCATGGCGTAGACTTCACACTTACAGCGGTCAGTGTTCTCTTCACATCACTCCCAGCTATTGGGAAGACAATGAGGCCGAATTATCTGTACATGTGTCACACCCGGCCCTGGCGGCGGCCGTCTCCAAGAAGAGAACTCTGCGCATCATCGGAGGTAAGAAGCATCATTTCAAATAAGCCAAGTAAAAGACAACAAAAATGGCAAAAAGATTTAAAAAATAGCTTTCTCAATGATGTCTTTATTTGTAGAGTGCCAACTGATTCCGCAGAACTTAACACAGGTTGTCTATTTAGGCCCCTGTGCCCATTAGGGGTCACAATCTAAATGATCTAATTATCTGTATGTTTTGGGTGTTGGAGGAAACCCCGGCAAATACGGAGGACTTACAAACTCTTTGCAGATGTTTTGCCTGGTGGGATTTGAACCCCCAGCACTGCGGGGCCACAATGCTAATCACTGAGCCACCGTGCTGCTGCTACATAAAGTACATGTAGCTGAGGACGGGGGACACGGGCTGCAGACTTAGCTTCTTAGTGTAAATTAGAAATGTGACTGGGACAGGGCAACCATCTTGTTACTTAGGATGGGTTTCTGTCTTGCTCTCTGATCTGGATGGGCATTTTGCCCTTCTTCATATTCTGGGTAGGGCTCTTGTCTTTCTCTCTGGTCTGGACGGTACTTCTGTTCTTCTATGTGTTTTGAGTGGGGCTTTTGGCTTGGTCCTTGCTCTGGACCCTGCGTCCTGCTCTATGTTCTTGGTGTGTCTTCTGTCTTGCTTTCTGGTCAGGCAGGCCTTTTCTCCTTCTCTATATTCTTGGAGTGGCTTATGTCTTGTTCTCAGATCTGTGGGGGCCTTCTGTCCTTCTCTGGGTGTGACTTTTGTCTTGTTCTCTTGTTTGATGGCCTTCTGTCCTCTATATCTTGGATGTGGGCATCTGTTTTGCTCTCTGGTTTGATGGGCTTCAGTCCTCTGTGTCCTGTGTGTGACTTGTCTTGCTCTCTGGTCTGAGCGGGCCTTATGTCCTCCTCTGTGTTCTAGGCGGGGCATCTGTTTTGCTCTCTGGTTTGATGGCCTTCTGTCCTTCTCTGGGCGTGACTTTTGTCTTGTTCTCTGGTTTGGTGGACTTCTGTCCTTCTGTGGGTTTGACTTTTGTCTTGTTCTCTGGTTTGGTGGACTTCTGTCCTCTGTATCTTGGATGTGGGCATCTGTTTTACTCTCTGGTTTGATGAGGCTTCAGTCCTCTGTGTCCTGTGTGTGACTTGTCTTGCTCTCTGGTCTGAGCGGGCCTTATGTCCTCCTCTGTGTTCTAGGCGGGGCATCTGTTTTGCTCTCTGGTTTGATGGCCTTCTGTCCTTCTCTGGGCGTGACTTTTGTCTTGTTCTCTGGTTTGGTGGACTTCTGTCCTTCTGTGGGTTTGACTTTTGTCTTGTTCTCTGGTTTGGTGGACTTCTGTCCTTCTGTGGGTTTGACTTTTGTCTTGTTCTCTGGTTTGGTGGACTTCTGTCCTCTGTGGGTTTGACTTTTGTCTTGTTCTCTGGTTTGGTGGACTTCTGTCCTTCTGTGGGTTTGACTTTTGTCTTGTTCTCTGGTTTGGTGGACTTCTGTCCTCTGTATCTTGGATGTGGGCATCTGTTTTACTCTCTGGTTTGATGAGGCTTCAGTCCTCTGTGTCCTGTGTGTGACTTGTCTTGCTCTCTGGTCTGGACTGGCCTTTTGTCCTTCTCTGATGGGGGTTCTGTCTTGCTCTCTTTTCTGGGTCTTTGTTTAGAATCCAATACGTTCTTTTGCATTAGAAAATATAAAGAAAGTAGCCAACAAAGTCTATTATTATGGATGTGAAAATTCACAGGTGAACAACCATATTACACAAAAAGGTGGAGGTGTAATATTTTGAGAGTAAATGTTCTTTATTGATCTTGCAGTTCCTCCAAGATTATTACAGATCGTCAGTCCAGTGTATATGACCCACCAGGAGCCCATGACGCTGACTTGTCCCATAAATGGTTTTAAACCCAAGCCTCTACATATAACGTGGCTGAAGAAGGACCAGAAGAACCAGGAGACGGAGATCGTAACCTGGAAGTCTAATGAGGAGGCCAAGAAAAAAGATGGTGTCCACAATGTGACAGAGGACGAGCTCGATGACAAGTCCTACAGCTTCCAGAGTGCCCTAATTATAAGACCACATGTGACGGAAGATACGGTCAGATACGTCTGTAGAACCTATCACCCTCCGACAGATACACAGGCAGAACAAGAGCTGCAACTGAAGGTTACAGGTGAGATGTACAGGAGAGGTATGAGGACATTACAGGTGAGATGTACAGGGGGTATGAGGACATTACAGGTGAGATGTACAGGGGTGTGAGGACATTACAGGTGAGATGTACAGAGGGGTATGAGGACATTACAGGTGAGATGTACAGGAGGTATGAGGACATTACAGGTGAGATGTACAGGGGGGTATGAGGACATTACAGGTGAGATGTACAGGGGGTATGAGGACATTACAGGTGAGATGTACAGGGGGGTATGAGGACATTACAGGTGAGATGTACAGGGGGGTATGAGGACATTACAGGTGAGATGTACAGGGGGGTATGAGGATATTACAGGTGAGATGTACAGGGGGGTATGAGGACATTACAGGTGACATGTACAGGGGGTATGAGGACACTACAGGTGAGATGTACAGGGGGTATGAGGACATTACAGGTGAGATGTACAGGGGGGTATGAGGATATTACAGGTGAGATGTACAGGGGGGTATGAGGACATTACAGGTGAGATGTACAGGAGGGGTATGAGGACATTACAGGTGAGATGTACAGGGGGGTATGAGGACATTACAGGTGAGATGTACAGGGGGGTATGAGGACATTACAGGTGAGATGTACAGGGGTATGAGGACATTACAGGTGAGATGTACAGGGGGGTATGAGGACATTACAGGTGAGATGTACAGGGGTATGAGGACATTACAGGTGAGATGTACAGGGGTATGAGGACATTACAGGTGAGATGTACAGGGCTATGAGGACATTACAGGTGAGATGTACAGGAGGTGTATGAGGACATTACAGGTGAGATGTACAGGGGGGTATGAGGACATTACAGGTGACATGTACAGGGGGTATGAGGACACTACAGGTGAGATGTACAGGGGGGTATGAGGATATTACAGGTGAGATGTACAGGGGGGTATGAGGACACTACAGGTGAGATGTACAGGAGGTATGAGGACATTACAGGTGAGATGTACAGGGGTGTATGAGGACATTACAGGTGAGATGTACAGGAGGTGTATGAGGACATTACAGGTGAGATGTACAGGGGGGTATGAGGACATTACAGGTGACATGTACAGGGGGTATGAGGACACTACAGGTGAGATGTACAGGGGGGTATGAGGATATTACAGGTGAGATGTACAGGGGGGTATGAGGACATTACAGGTGAGATGTACAGGGGTATGAGGACATTACAGGTGAGATGTACAGGGGTATGAGGACATTACAGGTGAGATGTACAGAGGGGTATGAGGACATTACAGGTGAGATGTACAGGAGGGGTATGAGGACATTACAGGTGAGATGTACAGGGGGTATGAGGACATTACAGGTGACATGTACAGGGGGTATGAGGACACTACAGGTGAGATGTACAGGGGGGGTATGAGGATATTACAGGTGAGATGTACAGGGGGGTATGAGGACATTACAGGTGAGATGTACAGAGGGGTATGAGGACATTACAGGTGAGATGTACAGGGGGTATGAGGACATTACAAGTGAGATGTACAGGGGGTATGAGGACATTACAGATGAGATGTACAGGGGGGTGTGAGGACATTACAGGTGAGATGTACGGGGGTATGAGGACATTACAGGTGAGATGTACAGGGGGTATGAGGACATTACAGGTGAGATGTACAGGAGGGGTATGAGGACATTACAGGTGAGATGTACAGGGGGTATGAGGACATTACAGGTGAGATGTACAGGGGGGTATGAGGACATTACAGGTGAGATGTACAGGGGGGTATGAGGATATTACAGGTGAGATGTACAGGGGGTATGAGGATATTACAGGTGAGATGTACAGGGGTATGAGGATATTACAGGTGAGATGTACAGGGGCTATGAGGACATTACAGGTGAGATGTACAGGGGGTATGAGGACATTACAGGTGAGATGTACAGGGGGTATGAGGATATTACAGGTGAGATGTACTGGGGGTATGAGGACATTACAGGTGAGATGTACAGGAGGGGTATGAGGACATTTCAGGTGAGATGTACAGGGAGGGGTATGAGGACATTACAGGTGAGATATACAGGGGGTATGAGGACATTACAGGTGAGATGTACAGGGGGGTATGAGGATATTACAGGTGAGATGTACAGGGGGTATGAGGATATTACAGGTGAGATGTACAGGGGTATGAGGACATTACAGGTGAGATGTACTGGGGGTATGAGGATATTACAGGTGAGATGTACAGGGGTATGAGGATATTACAGGTGAGATGTACAGAGGGGTATGAGGACATTACAGGTGAGATGTACAGGGGGTATGAGGACATTACAGGTGAGATGTACAGGGGTATGAGGACATTACAGGTGAGATGTACAGGGGTATGAGGACATTACAGGTGAGATGTACAGGGGTATGAGGACATTACAGGTGAGATGTACAGGAGGGTATGAGGACATTACAGGTGAGATGTACAGGGCTATGAGGACATTACAGGTGAGATGTACAGGGGGGGTATGAGGACATTACAGGTGAGATGTACAGGGGTATGAGGACATTACAGGTGAGATGTACTGGGGGTATGAGGATATTACAGGTGAGATGTACAGGGGTATGAGGATATTACAGGTGAGATGTACAGAGGGGTATGAGGACATTACAGATGAGATGTACTGGGGGTATGAGGACATTACAGGTGAGATGTACAGGGGGGTATGAGGACATTACAGGTGAGATGTACAGGGGTATGAGGATATTACAGGTGAGATGTACAGGGGTATGAGGACATTACAGGTGAGATGTACGGGGGTATGAGGACATTACAGGTGAGATGTACAGAGGGGTATGAGGACATTACAGGTGAGATGTACAGGGGTATGAGGACATTACAGGTGAGATGTACAGGGGTGTGAGGACATTACAGGTGAGATGTACGGGGGTATGAGGACATTACAGGTGAGATGTACAGGGGGTATGAGGACATTACAGGTGAGATGTACAGGAGGGGTATGAGGACATTACAGGTGAGATGTACAGGGGGTATGAGGACATTACAGGTGAGATGTACAGGGGGTATGAGGATATTACAGGTGAGATGTACAGGGGGGTATGAGGACATTACAGGTGAGATGTACAGGGGGGTATGAGGACATTACAGGTGAGATGTACAGGAGAGGTATGAGGACATTACAGGTGAGATGTACAGGGGGTATGAGGACATTACAGGTGAGATGTACAGGGGTATGAGGACATTACAGGTGAGATGTACAGGGGGTATGAGGACATTACAGGTGAGATGTACAGGGGGGTATGAGGATATTACAGGTGAGATGTACAGGGGGTATGAGGATATTACAGGTGAGATGTACAGGGGTATGAGGACATTACAGGTGAGATGTACTGGGGGTATGAGGATATTACAGGTGAGATGTACAGGGGCTATGAGGACATTACAGGTGAGATGTACAGGGGGGTATGAGGATATTACAGGTGAGATGTAAAGGGGTATGAGGACATTACAGGTGAGATGTACAGGGGGTATGAGGACATTACAGGTGAGATGTACAGGAGGGGTATGAGGACATTACAGGTGAGATGTACAGGGAGGGGTATGAGGACATTACAGGTGAGATGTACAGGGGGGTATGAGGACATTACAGGTGAGATGTACAGGGGCTATGAGGATATTACAGGTGAGATGTACAGGGGGTATGAGGACATTACAGGTGAGATGTACAGGGGGTATGAGGACATTACAGGTGAGATGTACAGGGGGTATGAGGATATTACAGGTGAGATGTACAGGGGGTATGAGGATATTACAGGTGAGATGTACAGGGGTATGAGGACATTACAGGTGAGATGTACTGGGGGTATGAGGATATTACAGGTGAGATGTACAGGGGTATGAGGATATTACAGGTGAGATGTACAGAGGGGTATGAGGACATTACAGGTGAGATGTACAGGGGGTATGAGGACATTACAGGTGAGATGTACAGGGGTATGAGGACATTACAGGTGAGATGTACAGGGCTATGAGGACATTACAGGTGAGATGTACAGGGGGGGGTATGAGGACATTACAGGTGAGATGTACAGGGGTATGAGGACATTACAGGTCAGATGTACTGGGGGTATGAGGATATTACAGGTGAGATGTACAGGGGGTATGAGGATATTACAGGTGAGATGTACAGGGGTATGAGGATATTACAGGTGAGATGTACAGAGGGGTATGAGGACATTACAGGTGAGATGTACTGGGGGTATGAGGACATTACAGGTGAGATGTACAGGAGGGGTATGAGGACATTTCAGGTGAGATGTACAGGGAGGGGTATGAGGACATTACAGGTGAGATATACAGGGGGTATGAGGACATTACAGGTGAGATGTACAGGGGGGTATGAGGATATTACAGGTGAGATGTACAGGGGGTATGAGGATATTACAGGTGAGATGTACAGGGGTATGAGGACATTACAGGTGAGATGTACTGGGGGTATGAGGATATTACAGGTGAGATGTACAGGGGTATGAGGATATTACAGGTGAGATGTACAGAGGGGTATGAGGACATTACAGGTGAGATGTACAGGGGGTATGAGGACATTACAGGTGAGATGTACAGGGGTATGAGGACATTACAGGTGAGATGTACAGGGGTATGAGGACATTACAGGTGAGATGTACAGGGGTATGAGGACATTACAGGTGAGATGTACAGGAGGGTATGAGGACATTACAGGTGAGATGTACAGGGCTATGAGGACATTACAGGTGAGATGTACAGGGGGGTATGAGGACATTACAGGTGAGATGTACAGGGGTATGAGGACATTACAGGTGAGATGTACTGGGGGTATGAGGATATTACAGGTGAGATGTACAGGGGTATGAGGATATTACAGGTGAGATGTACAGAGGGGTATGAGGACATTACAGGTGAGATGTACTGGGGGTATGAGGACATTACAGGTGAGATGTACAGGGGGGTATGAGGACATTACAGGTGAGATGTACAGGGGTATGAGGATATTACAGGTGAGATGTACAGGGGGTATGAGGACATTACAGGTGAGATGTACGGGGGTATGAGGACATTACAGGTGAGATGTACAGAGGGGTATGAGGACATTACAGGTGAGATGTACAGGGGTATGAGGACATTACAGGTGAGATGTACAGGGGTATGAGGACATTACAGGTGAGATGTACGGGGGTATGAGGACATTACAGGTGAGATGTACAGGGGGTATGAGGACATTACAGGTGAGATGTACAGGAGGGGTATGAGGACATTACAGGTGAGATGTACAGGGGTATGAGGACATTACAGGTGAGATGTACAGGGGGTATGAGGATATTACAGGTGAGATGTACAGGGGGGTATGAGGACATTACAGGTGAGATGTACAGGGGGGTATGAGGACATTACAGGTGAGATGTACAGGAGAGGTATGAGGACATTACAGGTGAGATGTACAGGGGGTATGAGGACATTACAGGTGAGATGTACAGGGGTATGAGGACATTACAGGTGAGATGTACAGGGGGTATGAGGACATTACAGGTGAGATGTACAGGGGGGTATGAGGATATTACAGGTGAGATGTACAGGGGGTATGAGGATATTACAGGTGAGATGTACAGGGGTATGAGGACATTACAGGTGAGATGTACTGGGGGTATGAGGATATTACAGGTGAGATGTACAGGGGCTATGAGGACATTACAGGTGAGATGTACAGGGGGGTATGAGGATATTACAGGTGAGATGTAAAGGGGTATGAGGACATTACAGGTGAGATGTACAGGGGGTATGAGGACATTACAGGTGAGATGTACAGGAGGGGTATGAGGACATTACAGGTGAGATGTACAGGGAGGGGTATGAGGACATTACAGGTGAGATGTACAGGGGGTATGAGGACATTACAGGTGAGATGTACAGGGGCTATGAGGATATTACAGGTGAGATGTACAGGGGGTATGAGGACATTACAGGTGAGATGTACAGGGGGTATGAGGACATTACAGGTGAGATGTACAGGGGGTATGAGGATATTACAGGTGAGATGTACAGGGGGTATGAGGATATTACAGGTGAGATGTACAGGGGTATGAGGACATTACAGGTGAGATGTACTGGGGGTATGAGGATATTACAGGTGAGATGTACAGGGGTATGAGGATATTACAGGTGAGATGTACAGAGGGGTATGAGGACATTACAGGTGAGATGTACAGGGGGTATGAGGACATTACAGGTGAGATGTACAGGGGTATGAGGACATTACAGGTGAGATGTACAGGGCTATGAGGACATTACAGGTGAGATGTACAGGGGGGGGTATGAGGACATTACAGGTGAGATGTACAGGGGTATGAGGACATTACAGGTCAGATGTACTGGGGGTATGAGGATATTACAGGTGAGATGTACAGGGGGGTATGAGGATATTACAGGTGAGATGTACAGGGGTATGAGGATATTACAGGTGAGATGTACAGAGGGGTATGAGGACATTACAGGTGAGATGTACTGGGGGTATGAGGACATTACAGGTGAGATGTACAGGGGGTATGAGGACATTACAGGTGAGATGTACAGGGGTATGAGGATATTACAGGTGAGATGTACAGGGGTATGAGGACATTACAGGTGAGATGTACAGGGGGTATGAGGACATTACAGGTGAGATGTACAGGGGGGTATGAGGACATTACAGGTGAGATGTACAGGGGGGTATGAGGATATTACAGGTGAGATGTACAGGGGTGTGAGGACATTACAGGTGAGATGTACAGAGGGGTATGAGGACATTACAGGTGAGATGTACTGAAGGTATGAGGATATTACAGGTGAGATGTACAGGGGTATGAGGACATTACAGGTGAGATGTACAGGGGGGTATGAGGACATTACAGGTGAGATGTACAGGGGTATGAGGATATTACAGGTGAGATGTACAGGGGGGTATGAGGTCATTACAGGTGAGATGTACAGGGGTATGAGGACATTACAGGTGAGATGTACAGGGGTATGAGGACATTACAGGTGAGATGTACAGGGGGGTATGAGGACATTACAGGTGAGATGTACAGGGGTATGAGGATATTACAGGTGAGATGTACAGGAGGGGTATGAGGACATTACAGGTGAGATGTACAGGGGGGTATGAGGACATTACAGGTGAGATGTACAGGGGGTATGAGGACACTACAGGTGAGATGTACAGGGGGTATGAGGACATTACAGGTGAGATGTACAGGGGGTATGAGGATATTACAGGTGAGATGTACAGGGGGTATGAGGACATTACAGGTGAGATGTACAGGGGTATGAGGACACTACAGGTGAGATGTACAGGGGGTATGAGGACATTACAGGTGAGATGTACAGGGGGGTATGAGGACATTACAGGTGAGATGTACAGGGGTATGAGGACATTACAGGTGAGATGTACAGGGGGGTATGAGGACATTACAGGTGAGATGTACAGGAGGGGTATGAGGACATTACAGGTGAGATGTACAGGGGTATGAAGACATTACAGGTGAGATGTACAGGGGGGTATGAGGACACTACAGGTGAGATGTACAGGGGGTATGAGGACACTACAGGTGAGATGTACAGGGGTATGAGGACACTACAGGTGAGATGTACAGGGGGTATGAGGACACTACAGGTGAGATGTACAGGGGGTATGAGGACATTACAGGTGAGATGTACAGGGGTATGAGGACATTACAGGTGAGATGTACAGGGGGGTATGAGGACATTACAGGTGAGATGTACAGGGGGTATGAGGACATTACAGGTGAGATGTACAGGGGGGTATGAGGATATTACAGGTGAGATGTACAGAGGGTGTGAGGACATTACAGGTGAGATGTACAGGGGGTATGAGGACATTACAGGTGAGATGTACAGGGGTATGAGGACATTACAGGTGAGATGTACTGGGGGTATAAGGATATTACAGGTGAGATGTACTGGGGGGGCTATGAGGATATTACAGGTGAGATGTACTGGGGGGTATAAGGATATTACAGGTGAGATGTACTGGGGGGGCTATGAGGACATTACAGGTGAGATGTACTGGGGGGTATGAGGACATTACAGGTGAGATGTACAGGGGTATGAGGACATTACAGGTGAGATGTACAGGGGGTATGAGGACATTACAGGTGAGATGTACAGGAGGGTATGAGGACATTACATGTGAGATGTACAGGGGGTATGAGGATATTACAGGTGAGATGTACAGGGGTGTGAGGACATTACAGGTGAGGTGTACAGGGGGTATGAGGATATTACAGGTGAGTTGTACAGGGGTATGAGGACATTACAGGTGAGATGTACAGGGGGTATGAGGACATTACAGGTGAGATGTACAGGGGGGTACGAGGACATTACAGGTGAGATGTACAGGGGTGTGAGGACATTACAGGTGAGATGTACAGGGGGGTATGAGAACATTACAGGTGAGATGTACAGGGGGGTATGAGGACATTACAGGTGAGATGTACAGGGGTATGAGGACATTACAGGTGAGATGTACAGGGGTATGAGGACATTACAGGTGAGATGTACGGGGGTGTGAGGACATTACAGGTGAGATGTACGGGGGTATGAGGACATTACAGGTGAGATGTACAGGGGGGTATGAGGATATTACAGGTGAGATGTACAGGGGCTATGAGGACATTACAGGTGAGATGTACAGGGGGGTGTGAGGATATTACAGGTGAGATGTAAAGGGGTATGAGGACATTACAGGTGAGATGTACAGGGGGGTATGAGGACATTACAGGTGAGATGTACAGGGGGTATGAGGACATTACAGGTGAGATGTACAGGGGTATGAGGACATTACAGGTGAGATGTACAGGGGGTATGAGGATATTACAGGTGAGATGTACAGGGGGGTATGAGGACATTACAGGTGAGATGTACAGGGGGTATGAGGACATTACAGGTGAGATGTACAGGGGGGTATGAGGACATTACAGGTGAGATGTACAGGGGGTATGAGGACATTACAGGTGAGATGTACAGAGGGGTATGAGGACATTACAGGTGAGATGTACAGGAGGGGTATGAGGATATTACAGGTGAGATGTACAGGGGGGTATGAGGACATTACAGGTGAGATGTACAGGGGGTATGAGGACATTACAGGTGAGATGTACAGGGGAAAACGGGAAACAAGGATTTTGGAAACGGGATGGGGGTCTATTTCCCTTAAGATAACGCAAACTACTACATGCAGAAAACACTTTTTAGGTGTTTAAATTTTCACATCATAGCGCAAAAAATGACGCCCCATACATCCCCATAAGTGACAAAAATAAAAGCATTACAACAGTCATAATAGGGCAATCTTAATCATAATAATTGTCAAAAAAATGTTACTGGCAAAAAAAAATAGTAAAACATTAGAAAAGCTACAAAAACCTGCACATTGTTGATGTAAGGAGTAAAGGTATCAGGTGGGTTTTATTGCATTAGGTAGACACGGGACCCCCCAAAAGTTACAGAATTGCAATTTGTTCTAATTTCACCCAATAAATAATATTTTTGGGGTTCCATTATACATTCTAGGTTAGATTAAAAGGCGCCATTACATTGTCTTCCTGAAAACAACAACAAGCCCTTACCTGCCTCAGTAGATGGAGTAATAAAAGCGCTATAGTTATTAGAAGACGAGGGGGAAAAAACGTAAATGCAAAATTGAAATTTGGCGCAGGGTCAATTAGGCCATTTCGGGCTGGGAGGTTATTAAAGAGTTAAAAAAAAAATCTTCCTTATGTTTTCATAGACTGGCAGCAGTAAGGGGTGACTTGGCCCCTCTGCTGTCCCCAGTGGCTGTGCTGGGAACTGTAGGTGTACAGAAGCGGCCGCGCTCCTGCCCCAGACATCATGTCTAACCCAATGCTAATAGCGTATCAGGCTCAGGATCCGCATGCTGCAGGGTTACAAGACTTTTACATGGGCTGATTATCATGCAAAAAATTGCTCAATTGATTATCTGTAAATGCAGCAAGGATCAAATTACTAAAAAAAATTTCATTTGTATGTTGTTGATGCCATCTTTTTCGCTGACCTCATAATCATTGTTAATCGTTCTCGAGTCTTTTTGTGTAAACAAGTCGTTCACAGTATAGATACAAATACAATTACAAAGTCACAGTGTATTAAAGAGGATGTACCACCCGGTACATCCTCTTTAACCTGAACCCATCTATCGAACGGCGCCGGCACGGGGAAGCTGGTGCCGCGGTGCGTTTTTCGGACCGAGGCCCCGTTCCCGTGCACGGCGTCCTTCTATGCACGGAAACCGTCCGGTGCTCACGACTGGAGGCCGGCCCGCCTGCCCCCAGTGGGAGGGAATTCCTCGCCACTGTCAGGTTCACCATCCTCTATTAGTTATAATGAATTGCGTCCAGTGTCCGCCTGACTCCTGAGCCACCAAGGCAGTTTGTTATATATGCCATGCCTATGTAACACCTCCATATATAATACATAGGATCAGGGGCGGTCTTGGCATTTCTGGGGCCCCAAGCGAAGTTATGTCTGGGGCCCCCCCCTCGACACGCGTTCCAAAACAATAGACCGCTGTGTGTTGCCCCCAGTAGTATATACCCCTTGTGCGCTACCGCCAGTAATATATACTCCTTGTGTGCTGCCCCAATACTATATACCCCTTGTGTCCTGCCCCCAGTAGTATATACCCCTTGTTTGCTTCCCCCAGTAGTATATAGACCCCTGTGTGTTCCCCCAGTTATATATAGCCCCCCTTGTGCTCCCCCAGAAGTATATAGACCTCCTGTGTGCTGCCCCAGTTGTATATAGACCCCCTGTGTGCTGCCCCCAGTTGTATATACCCCCTGTGTGCTCCCCCACTAGTAAATAGGCCCCCTGTGTGCTCCCTCAGGGGTATTTAGCTCCCCCTGTGTGCTCCCCCACTTGGATATAGACCTCCTGTGTGCTCCCCCACTTGGATAAAGACCCCTGTGTGCTCCTCCAGTAGTATATAAACCCCCTGTGTGGTTCCCCCAGTAGTATATAGACCTCCTGTGTGTCCCACCAGTATTATATAGACCCCTTGTGTGCTGCCCAGTAGTATACAGACCCGTGTGCTCCCCCAGTTATTTATAGACCACCTGTGTGTCTCACAAGTAGTATATAGACCCCCTGTATGTTCCCCCAGTAGTATATAGACCCCTGTGTGCCCCACCAGTAGTATATAGACCCCTGTGGGCTCCCCCAGTAGTATATAGCCCCCCTGTGTGCTCCCCCACTTGGATATAGACCTCCTGTGTGCTCTCCAAGTTGTATATAGACCCCATTCTGCTGCCCCAAGTAGTATATAGGCCCCCTGTGTGCTGCCCCCAGTAGTATATAGACCCCTCTGTGAAGCCCCAGTAGTCTATAGCCCCCCTGTGTGTTCACCCTGTTACATAGCCCCCTGTGTGCTCCCCCCATTTATATAGACCCCCGTGTGCGCTCCCCCAGTTAAACAGACCCCTGTGTGCTCCCCCTCCCATATAGTATATAACACAATCAAACAAACTTATACTTACCTGGTTCCGGGCGTCTCCTCTTCTCTTCACTCTTGTGGCCGCAGGAAGGGTTTTCCCTGCGATCACAAGAGACCGCACTCCCCTTGTCCTGGCGCCGATGCTCCAGTGATGTCACTGGAGCGCCGGCACCACAAGGACAAAGCTGCCACTTGTGACCGCAGGGAAAACCCTTCCTGCAGCCACAAGAGTGACTGACAGGAAGGGGGCCAATGTCTCCCGCCCTGTCAGTGCTGCTGTATGTAACTATGAGCGCTCATTACGAGTGCTCATAGTTACAGTTCAGATGGCAGCAGTGAGCGGGGCAGCGGCCCTGTCCAGCGGTCTTGAGCACAAGAGCGGGGCGTGGGGGCCCCCCTGGATGTTGGGGGCCCCAAGCGATCGCCCCCAAAGACCGCCACTGCATAGGATGCAGGATGGTGCAGTCTCACCATACAAGACACGGTCTGTCTACAGACGGGGGTCTCTGGACTGGCCAATATCTCTCGCCATATTTCAGAGCCCTTTAACGGGTCATTGACTTACATGACAGCTACCTACAGAGAAATCATGGCTTGTAAGACTCTCAACCATTATATTCCAGGGGTATACACTGTAGTATATAGTAATCTGACATGTAAGGGAGTATTACCATGCGGAGACTTGAATGATCAGTAAAGCTACGTGGGTTTCTTATGACTCCGTCTCGTCTTCCCTCAGCTGTTCCTGTGCTGGATCCCATTAAGCAGTCAGTGGACAAGCCCAATGCAAGGGACAAGATCTACGTGGGGGACACAATGATTCTGTCCTGTAAGATTCACTCATTTTACCCAAAACCTATAAGGATAACATGGTACAAAGATAGAGAGACCCTGGACCCTGACCCTAGAGTCACTGACCACCTCAAAGATGATTCTGGTCTCTACCACGTCACCAGCTCCATCAAATACTCCACAACTATGGCGGATATGGGAAAGACGTTCACATGTGAGGTGAGACATGAAAGTACTGGAGCCCCGAGAACGGCCACATGGACGCTAGAAGATCTGGGTGAGTAGAAAAGTGGAAATTATATATAGCCCTACATCCAGGAAATATAAAATCCAGTGTATTTCTAGTATTTGCTGTTCATTCGCTATTCAGTCTCAGCACAGCTCTCTAACCAGACGGCCATGACGGCAGTGAGCAGCTCCTACATGTCCTCTTTGTGAGCAGCCTATGGGTAGGAGCCTGACCATGCCAGTATGCTTTACAGATTCCCAGGATAGCGGATAGTAACCTATGACGTCCTGTGTCCGCTCCTTTGCAGCTTCCTTAAATTTGTATCTCTGGACAGTCTGCCAGAAGATTTACTAAAGGGGATCATAAAGGGAATAAAAGTAATTATTTGTATAGCGCCAACACTAATTCACATTCCCAACTACTGACCCTGGTAGAAAAATGGCAGGTCACCTGGTACCTGTGCTTCCAGAATGTAGAAGAAGAGTCAAAGAGGATTCCCAAGCTCCTGATAAGCTGTAATGTCTTCGCCTCTCTACATGATTGACATCTGGAAGCTAAGTCCCCCGCAGGGTCAGGTATGGGGGGTGGGGGGTAAGGAGTGCATGTCAACTCAACATCCCAACCAGAAAGTCTACACAGCTGCAGCGACAATAACTACAGCCGGCAACACATGCCATTGTCTCTGTGTATATATATATATATATATATATATATATATATCTGTTTGTTCTCTCTTGCAGTTTCTGAGCTTAAGGTGTCAGAGATTCGCTGTGATCCTCCGTCTCCTGAGTATAATAAGATGGTGACCTTGTCCTGTGATGTCAGTGATCTGTACCCTATGGATATACAGTGCTCCTGGCATAAGGGTATAACTCGGATGCCACCAGAAATGTGCAGGGAAAATATTCAGAAAGATCCGGGGTCCGACACATCCAAAGGAACTGTAGCGGTGATGTTTATGGCAGATCCCGGATGTCATGAGGAGGAATACCGGATGGAGCTGATTCACAGAGGAAAGACGATTGTGAGGAAACACCGACTGATCCTGAGAGGTAAGTATCCCCTCAGCCATGTACCAGGAACCATCTGGTTATTATGGGGGGGGGGGGGGGGCATCTTCCGCTATCTGTGGTAGAAAGCTTTCTTCTGCCATGGTCAGTGACTGAATCCTTGGCAATAAAGAAGGGGCCGCACATTGCTTCTGCTCACAGCCCAGAATACATGTACTTTGGGCTGCGGACATACGGTTTTTCTGAGTCTCATATTCTTGGTGACGGACCTCTGTGTGGCTTACAACACCAACACAAATCTATTCAGAACGTTTCATGTGACTACGGGCTCCTCCACAGTCCAACACAACAAGCAGCGTTTTCTTCCTATGATGTGGCTGCTTATGTCACCTATTATTGGAGCGCGGCTATCATGATAGACCATACAAATTATAATAAAGCAGGAGGGGTCTGCCTACACCCTATAACTCCAAAGATAAAGGGAACAGAGGTGAAGGTTTAATGTATGTGTGTCCGTCGTTTGATATAGAATTAAAATGTCTTCTCATCCGTGTCAGGGTTTCCGATTCTTGGTAACATCACCAGTGACCCCCACGACCCCAGCTATGGGCAGCCTGTGACTCTGCGCTGTAAGGTCGATAATGCTAAACCACAAGACATAAAGGTTCAGTGGTTACGAGGGGAGAAACCTCTGGAGAAGGGACAAGAGAAGCAAATCCCCGAGAAGGACGGCTCCGTATCCTGCTCACTGCGGTTTACTGCTACCGCCCTGGACTACGCCAAGGCCTACACCTGCTCTGTGATCCACAAGGACATGAGAGAGCCGCTCAGGAAAAGCCAATACATAACACTTCCAGGTAAGAAAGCAATATATTAACATATACCCCGTACCTTTATATCTGTATCTGCTAATGGACTGATCCATGCTGGGTTCTCGTGAGGCCTGGCGGGTCCTTGAGACTGTTTAAGGGTCCAGCTAGTAACTCAAGGAGCTGGATAGATTGCTTCTTTAGTGCTCGCTTCTGTTGTGTTCCGTCTATGTGGGTTTCAGCATTTAATTTAGGAAGCTTCTCAATATAAATATAAAGAGCACAAATGATTTCTGTCTGAGGTTCCATCCAGACTGACTCATTAAAGATACAGCAGGTGGAGGGGTACAGGGGCGGCTAGCTTGTGATGTGTCCTGGCCCCATGGTGTCCTGGTTACTGACTCTTCATGTATACAGCAGGTGGAGGGGTACAGGGGCGGCTAGCTTGTGATGTGTCCTGGCCCCATGGTGTCCTGATGACTGACTCTTCATGTATACAGCAGGTGGAGGGTGACAGGGGCGGCTAGCTTGTGATGTGTCCTGGCCCCATGGTGCCCTGGTGACTGACTCTTCATGTATACAGCAGGTGGAGGGTGACAGAGGCGGCTAGCTTGTGATGTGTCCTGGCCCCATGGTGTCCTGGTGACTGACTCATTAAAGATACAGCAGGTGGAGGGTGACAGGGGCGGCTAGCTTGTGATGTATCCTGGCCCCATGGTGCCCTGGTGACTGACTCTTCATGTATACAGCAGGTGGAGGGTGACAGGGGCGGCTAGCTTGTGATGTGTCCTGGCCCCATGGTGCCCTGATGACTGACTCTTCATGTATACAGCAGGTGGAGGGGTACAGGGGCGGCTAGCTTGTGATGTGTCCTGGCCCCATGGTGTCCTGGTGACTGACTCTTCATGTATACAGCAGGTGGAGGGGTGACAGGGGCGGCTAGCTTGTGATGTGTCCTGGCCCCATGGTGACTGACTCTTCATGTATACAGCAGGTGGAGGGGTGACAGGGGCGGCTAGCTTGTGATGTGTCCTGGCCCCATGGTGTCCTGGTGACTGACTCTTCATATATACAGCAGGTGGAGGGGTGACAGGGGCAGCTAGCTTGTGATGTGTCCTGGCCCCATGGTGCCTGACTCTTCATGTATACAGCAGGTGGAGGGGTACAGAGGCGGCTAGCTTGTGATGTGTCCTGGCCCCATGGTGTCCTGGTGACTGACTCTTCATGTATACAGCAGGTGGAGGGTGACAGGGGCGGCTAGCTTGTGATGTGTCCTGGCCCCATGGTGCCTGACTCTTCATGTATACAGCAGGTGGAGGGTACAGGGACGGCTAGCTTGTGATGTGTCCTGGCCCCATGGTGCCCTGGTGACTGACTCTTCATGTATACAGCAGGTGGAGGGTGACAGAGGCGGCTAGCTTGTGATGTGTCCTGGCCCCATGGTGTCCTGGTGACTGACTCTTCATGTATACAGCAGGTGGAGGGTGACAGAGGCGGCTAGCTTGTGATGTGTCCTGGCCCCATGGTGCCCTGGTGACTGACTCTTCATGTATACAGCAGGTGGAGGGTGACAGGGGCGGCTAGCTTGTGATGTGTCCTGGCCCCATGGTGCCCGACTCTTCATGTATACAGCAGGTGGAGGGTGACAGAGGCGGCTAGCTTGTGATGTGTCCTGGCCCCATGGTGTCCTGGTGACTGACTCTTCATGTATACAGCAGGTGGAGGGGTACAGGGGCGGCTAGCTTGTGATGTATCCTGGCCCCATGGTGCCCTGGTGACTGACTCTTCATGTATACAGCAGGTGGAGGGTGACAGGGGCGGCTAGCTTGTGATGTGTCCTGGCCCCATGGTGTCCTGGTGACTGACTCTTCATGTATACAGCAGGTGGAGGGGTACAGAGGCGGCTAGCTTGTGATGTGTCCTGGCCCCATGGTGTCCTGGTGACTGACTCTTCATGTATACAGCAGGTGGAGGGTGACAGAGGCGGCTAGCTTGTGATGTGTCCTGGCCCCATGGTGACTGACTCTTCATGTATACAGCAGGTGGAGGGGTACAGAGGCGGCTAGCTTGTGATGTGTCCTGGCCCCATGGTGTCCTGGTGACTGACTCTTCATGTATACAGCAGGTGGAGGGTGACAGAGGCGGCTAGCTTGTGATGTGTCCTGGCCCCATGGTGTCCTGGTGACTGACTCTTCATGTATACAGCAGGTGGAGGGTGACAGAGGCGGCTAGCTTGTGATGTGTCCTGGCCCCATGGTGCCCTGGTGACTGACTCTTCATGTATACAGCAGGTGGAGGGTGACAGAGGCGGCTAGCTTGTGATGTGTCCTGGCCCCATGGTGCCCTGGTGACTGACTCTTCATGTATACAGCAGGTGGAGGGGTACAGGGGCGGCTAGCTTGTGATGTGTCCTGGCCCCATGGTGTCCTGGTGACGGACTCTTCATGTATACAGCAGGTGGAGGGGTACAGAGGCGGCTAGCTTGTGATGTGTCCTGGCCCCATGGTGCCCTGGTGACTGACTCTTCATGTATACAGCAGGTGGAGGGGTACAGGGGCGGCTAGCTTGTGATGTGTCCTGGCCCCATGGTGCCCTGGTGACTGCAGTAATCTTACTCTCTTCTTACAGATAAAGTCCCGATATTCTCAGACATAACTGTGCGGCCGGACAGACCTGTCGCAGGGAAGGACGCCACCTGTACAGTAACCATATCAGGATTCACACCAGACATTAAAGTGAAATGGTACAAAGACTTCAACCCATTTCCCAGCCATGCCGTCACCACATCAGATCCGGAGATCGGGAAGGACTCTCTGTGTACTTGTACCAGCAGCCTGAGGTTCACCCCGGGGGACAAGGACAATATGGCGGCCATCCGCTGTGAGGCAATGCATTCTGTCACTAAGAAAGTGTATGAGAGGCAATGCACAATACTCCTTGCAGGTAGGATCCCTGTACAACCTAGAAGTGACATATGGTGTAAGAGTGCAGTGTATGGTCACACGGATCAGTCTACACGGCTCCTCTATATGTCTCCTGTAGATCTGAAGATTGATGGATAATGTACATGCATACCGTTGTTACTGGTGCTGGTTGATCCAAATAACCATGTATTAGTGTATAACAACCGCACTCAACTCCAGAGTTCTTGCTTATTTAGCCATCTTTTTATTCATGTACAGCTTTTTTTTTATAACAGATATGATGCATTCATAGTACTTAGTATACCCAATATTGGGTATACTAACTACTATGAATGCATCATATCTGCATCATATCTGAACTCTGAGTGCGGTTGTTATACACTAATACGTAAATCTGAAGATTGTGACTCTATTCTCATGTGTACATCAGATCTCCTCACACATTGCTTTCTCTGTTAACAGGAGCGGCAGGCCCAAAACCAGAGCCAGGTAAGTCATAGTCATATGGAGACAATGACTCAGGAGCCGCCAGTCAGAAAGTACCGTCAGATTCCCCGATATCAGTGTATGGATGGGAATCTGATGAGGAGGGACCATGAGCTCAGCTCCTTATTCTGCACGATCTATAGGATACCTTGGAGACACAGTTGTCACAAAATAAACGTTCACCTCTGGAGTTCTCTGTTAGGCTGATATATACTAAGAAATAACCAGAATAACATGAAGGGGGAAACAGCATGTCTGTGATTACGGGAGACTCCACCAACTGGATCGTGATGGTAGAAGCTGGTGCGGTCTATGAGGACATGTCCTTCAGGATGTCGTGTTTCCTCCATTCTAGCTTCTGGCATTAGTCTGTGACCACCTATCCACCGATACCATGTAATCTCATGTGATGGTAGAAGCTGGTGCGGTCGGTCCGGACATATGTCCTTCAGGACGTCGTGTTTCCTCCATTCTAGGTTCTGGCATTAGTCTGTGACCACCTATCCACCGATACCATGTAATCTCATGTGATGGGCACAGGCCGGATTCCTTCTTAACCATTTATGGGGTTTCACTGCTTCCCAGCGGAATAATATAAATGTCCTCAGGTCGTCCTTTACATCTGTCTTTTAGCTTTATCATAACCCCAAAGAGGTTGTCACCCATCTTGGTGATTACCAGTCGACAATCACCTCAAGTAATAGATCACAGAACAACAGGAACCAAAATTCTGAAGCAAATAGCGACAGTCTGAGACCCGCCCCCAGTGCCCCCCCCCCCCTCACCCATTCGCTATCGGCGCATGTAATAGTGCCAACAGCAACTGGGGAACAAGGGGCAAGCGACCGCTGACCTGACAGGTTGGCACTTGCTTGCTGCCCCAGATTGGGCCATGTATGAGGGCCCTTAATTTTCTGATCTCCTGGTAAAAGACTTCCTACATGTAATAGCGCCCAACCCCCAGTCAAGGAAAAGATGCAGAATTTACCCTCCATTTTCTTCTCTCTCTGCAGGACATCTGAGGACTCCACTGAAGACCAGAGGCATCCAGTGCCTGACGGAGAGTCCACGGGTGGGGGGTGAGGTCACACTCACATGTTACGTGGAGGGATGTGACGCAGATAGTTCCGAGTTCTTCTGGAGGAGAGGAATGTTTCCTATAGATGGTGACGTACAGAACAAGTGTGACGGATCCGGAAGCTTCTCCACAGTCACCTTCACAGCACAGGAGACGGACAGAGACTGCACAGTCACATGTGAGGTGACTTATAATTTAGAGACACTGGAGGAACATTTCACTCTGAAGCTTCAATAAGGATCAACAGGAATCAATGGAAGAAAGACTCAATGCCTGTCCGAGAGTGAGCGCAGACTCACTGATGTCTATAGTACTGGGGTAACTGAGAGCGAGCACAGACTGACTGATGTCTATAGTCCTGGGGTAACTGAGAGTGAGCGCAGACTCACTAATGGCTATAGTCCTGGGGTAACTGAGAGTGAGCGCAGACTCACTAATGGCTATAGTACTGGGGTAACTGAGAGCGAGCACAGACTGACTGATGTCTATAGTCCTGGGGTAACTGAGAGTGAGCGCAGACTCACTAATGGCTATAGTCCTGGGGTAACTGAGAGCGAGTGCAGACTCACTGATGGCTATAGTCCTGGGGTAACTGAGAGCGAGTGCAGACTCACTGATGGCTATAGTCCTGGGGTAACTGAGAGCTAGCACAGACTGACTGATGTCTATAGTACTGGGGTAACTGAGAGCGAGTGCAGACTCACTGATGGCTATAGTCCTGGGGTAACTGAGAGCTAGCACAGACTGACTGATGTCTATAGTACTGGGGTAACTGAGAGTGAGCGCAGACTCACTGATGGCTATAGTCCTGGGGTAAATGGCAGTGAGTACTTCTAGGTGAATGTTTATTTCCACATGTAAGATGGTGCCTGTATTACGCCTTTTTTATAGCATCTACCTCATTGTATGTTTGTGACTTTCGTGAACTGTTTCTTCATAGGGCTCCTCTATATGCCCTTTGTCTCTTGCTGGTGTATGAGCTGTAGGTCCATTGTAGAGAAGTAATTACAGAGAAGCGTCACCAAAGAAGCCATAAATGACCTGATAAACCTAGAAAGTGGTGGGAAAACCATTGTGCGATATACAGAGGTTTTTTCTGAATGACGACTGAATGGACTGAAATAAATCTGCGTTACACCAAACAAATCGCAGCTAGGATGTCATCTTCACTAACTCCTCTATTCCAATAACAGGATATCGGGCGCAGGTCAAGGAAGACAAGGATCCTGGAATTGTTGGAATTGAGGAGTTTGTCAATTGTTCTTACTCCCTGAGAGGATTAAAGAGGAGTGGCTGCGGCACTATTTGTGCCTTAAGCCCCTATTACACGGGACGATGTTTAGGAGCAAACGAGCGCTGTCAGCGCTCGTTTGCTCCTCGTTCCCCGTTCGCTGCTGCAGTTATTCCATGCATCGGCAGCGAGCCAGTAAGTGGAGGGGAAGCATCGGGAAGCGGTGGGGGGGCTGCCCGGGTAATCGTTATATCGTTTTATGAACTTTTTCCACTTTTACAAGCGCCGATAAGGCGCAGAACACAACGCAGATAATTGGTCCCAGTAGAACCAAGTCCGGAAGAAGTAAGAGGAACGGTCATGTAATTGTGCCTTGAGGTCTTCCATATGCTTGAGGTTCTCCGGTGGAACCTCCGGTGGATGCAGCTGGGTACACGGTACCAGAAAGAGAGTAATTTGTAGCCCACCTCCTGAAAATGGGGGGAGATGGAAGAGGAGTGTGTACAGGTGTAAACCTGTTCCCTGCAATGGCAAGATACAGACCCACTACAGACATAAAAATAGTTAAAAGCAGCCCCCCACCACGTTACGGTGGCCTCATACCGGGGCAGTCCTACACTGTACTATGGCCTCTCCATGGCATGAAATACACCTATGCTCTGGGCATGCGTGGTGGGGTGGTTTACACCATTTTCAAATGGTAACCAAGAGCCTCATTATTTTTGTGGAAGTTTTTTTGGCAGTTGGGGGGGGGGGGGCGGGGGCTGCTATTAACTATTTTCATGTCTGTAGTGGGTCTGTATCTTGCTATTGCGGTGAGCTGTTCCATTTTTTTGTGTTTGCAACTTCAGCCACAGCAACGTGCTTCTGTCTAGTGTGAATGGTGTTTTTGGAGAGCTGACCGAATTTGTCTTTTTTTTTATGTTATGTGAGTTATGTGAAGATCTCCCTCCCAGACAGACAAGAACAGGAGAGGAGGTTGTTCCGACAGGGAGCCCAACATGGCGTACAAAAGGGAAAAGAGTGATAAAGAGGAGCGCTGTCTCATATTTTGTCTTCAGTCTGTGACACTGACTACCCCTGAGGAAGGCTACTCCTTGGCGGCAGGGTTATGTGCCATGTCTCATCGGTGAATACCCCTGAGGAAGGCTACTCCTTGGGGGCAGGGTTATGTGCCGGCACCTGACGAGAGCTACCCCTATTGCTGAGCCTTAAACCTCATCCTAATTGTACTGTTATATCCCTATATTCTCATTCACATTGATGGTGCTATGGGACAGCTGATCATCGGTGAATACAACCTGTTGATGCCACTTCCAAATGGAATTGTTACGTTACCCCGGAGGAGACTTTCCTGTATCTCTTGCTGTGGTTTATTGCTTTCCCCTATATCTGCTTTATGTCTACAACAATCTCTGAACACATGCCCATATAAACTAAAGGGGTCACAGGATCTTCAGGAGGGCCAGGGGTCCTGTATGGGACAATGTGTCTATTGGGCAACCCTTCTCTGAGGCTCATACTCCTACACTTCTGCAGATCCTTGGGTCTGTTACCAAGGACTGGGCCATATTGTCCTCCTGAAGGACACTACAGAATTACAGATTGCTTACATACATCACCCTTTTCTCTGTTCGGCTTTCCTGGGTATCCATAATCAACTTTGGGTATAATGAATTGTAATTTTAAAGGCCCCCAAAAACCTCATTATCCCTTTTTTAAGAAAGTGATCCCTGATGGATCTCCGGCCTGGGGTACATAGTCCTTGATATATAAATCGAATGTATGGGCTAGAATTTTATTACTGATCAGAGACGGATACTGACTGTTCCTGCATAGAGATGAGCATGACTGGAGCCGCTGGAGGGTTGCCTGGAAAATATGGATACAGTTATAGGCCATGGAGTGTATCCAAGTTCTCCATCACCCCCTAGGGCTGTATCCAACTTCTTCAGCCACCGGTAATCAAATCCTGAACAATCAGACTAGTGTCTTGAATGTTGATAAAGAATAAAAAAATGCTCAGTTTTCTGACTACTTTTTTTTTGTAATTTTTTAGTACATTATTACAGGAGCTGCCATCTTTCCTGAGCTTCTTTAGTAGCATTTAGTCTTAGCAGTTAGACCGCGATCAACACCAGACGCTATTCTGTGTATGGGGCCGATTTGTGGGCATGCTCTGTGACCTGTGCACTATGGGGGAGTGCTGACAATTTTTTTTTTCTGTTGAATGTGGGGGGTGGGGTGGCTACCTCCTGTTGGCCTGCACTCCACCCATGTCCCAAGGCTGCTATAAAAAGAGATCATTTGGTTCCTATCTGCCCAGTTGTAGGCTTGTTAAAGGGGTTGTCCGGCGATAAAAAATTATTCACAGAATAACACACATTACAAAGTTATACAACTTTGTAATGTATGTTATGTCTGTGAATGGCCCCCTTCCCCGTGTCCCACCACCCCCACCCGTGTACCCGGAAGTGTGGTGCGCTATACATACCTGTCACGTGCCGACCACGGGCTCCGATCCTCAGCAGTGACGTCTTCTTCGTGAGTCCGGCGGATCTTCCCGAGTGCTGGCCGCCCTCTGCAGCGTCATCCGAAGCTCAGCCGTGATTGGCTGAGCATAACTGTGCTCAGCCAATCGCGGCTGAGCAGCTGATGACGTGGCCGCGGGTATAATGCACCACACTTCCGGGTCTAGCGTGGGTGGGGGGAAACACGGGGAAGGGGGCCATTCACAGACATAACATACATTACAAAGTTGTATAACTTTGTAATGTGTGTTATTCTGTGAATAATTTTTTATCGCCGGACAACCCCTTTAAGCCCAGGAGAGGCCATTGCTAGTGTGAGGATTCTAGAGTAGGGACCATGTCTCGAGGACGCCGTAACGTGGCGACATGGGACACTCTGTTTCATCAAATAGTTTGCCAAGATCCTCACTTTTCAACAGCTACAGAGCAGGTTTTTATTGTGTGTACACTGGGAGGAGTATATACGGTAAGATCTTGCACCTGTGGGTTGCTGTTGCACTTTTTGTATTTTTGTCTATATCTATACAGACAACTGCCAGACCACTGCTGTTAGAGCAGAGGGGTGGTCTATAACCTTGACAACAAGCTGTCAACAATGGGAGGATAAGAGCAGCATATCAGGAGGAGGAGACAAGTTTGCTGAATTAATGTATTTGCAAAAATATTTAACTTGGCGAGTCTTACATGTCTAACTATATAAGAAGACCCCTGTAAGCAGATGGCCCATTGGTAACTGCACCAAAATGACCCCTTTTTAGTGTGGTTTAACAAGGGAGATGAAATTACTCACGAAGACCCCCAAAAGTAACCCCTTTCAGGGTGCTCTGACACCTGGTACATTGAAGGTAAATCATTGGTAAATTTCATTGAATTGCATTGGTGCTGAGCCAATGAGCTGACACTCTATTGCCAATCCGCTATTTAAGGCTCCTATTAGACAAAGTGATTAAAGGAGAAGTCCGGCCAAAAGTGTTTTTTAATATTTTATTACATAAGGAAAGTTAGACAAATTCCTAATATACACTTATTATAGGAAATGCATATATGCTGCTTTTGTCCTCAATTTATGCAGACTTCAATTTCTCTAAAAAAAATGTGATGTCACAAACCGAACCAGAGCAGGGCTGGGTGTAATTCCTATGAGGCTACCAGCAGGGGGCGCAGTATATGGAGAATTTACATTGTAATTGGGTTGCAGTCATCCATAGCAGCTTGTGCACTCACTGGGTGGCAGAAAGAGGCTCCCCGGCACCAGTCCAACCTGCACCGGCTCCCCTAGCCCCCCAAAGGACCCCCACACCCGTCCATCACACTGACCACCCTCCCCTAGCCCCATCCATGCTGCTGGCCGCCCTCCCCTAGCCACATCCATGCTTCCGGCCTCCCTCCCCGCTCTCTCCCGCTGCAATCACTCACCCCGCTGCCCGGTCCTGTGTGCAGCGGGGAGAGCGCTGCTATGCCGGGGTCCCCGCTGTCTCTCTTCAGCCTCACAGAGCGCTCCTATACCAGGGTCCCCGCTGTCTCTCTTCAGCCTCACAGAGCACTGCTTTACCGGGGTCCCCGCTGTCTCTCTTCAGCCTCACAGAGCGCTCCTATACCAGGGTCCCCGCTGTCTCTCTTCAGCCTCACAGAGCACTGCTGTACCGGGGTCCCCGCTGTCTCTCTTCAGCCTCACAGAGCACTGCTGTACCGGGGTCCCCGCTGTCTCTCTTCAGCCTCACAGAGCACTGCTGTACCGGGGTCCCCGCTGTCTCTCTTCAGCCTCACAGAGCACTGCTGTACCGGGGTCCCCGCTGTCTCTCTTCAGCCTCACAGAGCACTGCTATACCGGGGTCCCCGCTGTCTCTCTTCAGCCTCACATAGCCATTCACTGCTGTGGGAGAGAGACAGGGAGAGAGAGACGCCAGACACAGGACCGGGCAGCGGGGTGAGTAATTGCAGCGGGAGAGAGCGGGGAGGGAGGCTGGAGGCATGGACGGGTGCGGGGGGCGGCCGGTGACATGGTCAGGTGCAGGGGGGGGGGGGTGCCATGGTCAGGTGCAGGGGTGGGGGGGGAGGCGGTGACATGGTCGGGTGCAGGGGGGGGGGGCGGTGACATGGTCAGGTGCAGGGGTGGGGGGGGAGGCGGTGACATGGTCGGGTGCAGGGGGGGGGGGGGCGGTGACATGGTCAGGTGCAGGGGTGGGGGGGGAGGCGGTGACATGGTCGGGTGCAGGGGGGCGGCCAGCAGCATGGATGGGGATAGGGGAGGGCGGCCAGCAGCATGGACGGGTGCGGGAGGACTAGGGGAGGGTGGTCAGTGTGATGGACGGGTGTGGGGGTCCTTTGGGGGGCTAGGGGAGCCGGTGAAGGTTGGATTGGTGCCGGGGAGCCTCTTTCTGCCACCCGGTGAGTGCACAAGCTGCTATGGATGACTGCAACCCAATTACAATGTAAATTCTCCATATACTGCGCCCCCTGCTGGTAGCCTCATAGGAATTACACCCAGCCCTGCTCTGGTTCGGTTCGTAACGTCACATTTTTTTTAGAGAAATTGAAGTCTGCATGATCTACTAAATTGAGGACAAAAGCAGCATATATGCATTTCCTATAATAAGTGTATATTAGGAATTTGTCTTACTTTCCTTATGTAATAATATATAAAAAAATACTTTTGGCCGGACTTTAACAACAAATGATCGCAAACGAGATTATTTATCGTTAACCGGAAATTGTTCACCATATTACACAGAACGATAGTAGTAACTACCACCGTTTCCTCCATCTGATCCTAACAAATAAAGGAACGATGTGGAATTACACTGAGCGGTTCGCTAACGATTAAGAATGATTACGGTGTCAGCACCAAACGAATAATGAACGATTCCTCGTCGGGTATTTTATCATTGCTGCATTTACACAAAACAATTATCTTTTAAATGCAAATGATATAACAGCAATGGTCCCATGTAATAGGGCTCTAAAGCTCAAGTAGCAGCAACAGATGTGACACCAGGAACAGTGGAGATAAAAAGGCAGCGTTTACAAATTAAAAACCTTAAAGGGAACCTGTCTCCCCCCGTGCTGGGGTGACAGGCTCCCGACCCCCCGCTACAGCCCCCGATACTCACCTGATCCCGCTTCTGGATCCGGTCGGGTCACGGAGATCTCAGCCGCTGCAGCCCGGCGCGCGCGCTGAGAGATGAGTCCAACGCTCATAGAGAATGACGGGCGAGTCCAGCGCTCATAGAGAATGACGGGCGAGTCCAGCGCTCATAGAGAATGACGGGCGAGTCCAGCGCTCATAGAGAATGACGGGCGAGTCCAACGCTCATAGAGAATGACGGGCGAGTCCAGCGCTCATAGAGAATGACGGGCGAGTCCAGCGCTCATAGAGAATGACGGGCGAGTCCAACGCTCATAGAGAATGACGGGCGAGTCCAACGCTCATAGAGAATGACGGGCGAGTCCAGCGCTCATAGAGAATGACGGGCGAGTCCAGCGCTCATAGAGAATGACGGGCGAGTCCAGCGCTCATAGAGAATGACGGGCGAGTCCAACGCTCATAGAGAATGACGGGCGAGTCCAGCGCTCATAGAGAATGACGGGCGAGTCCAGCGCTCATAGAGAATGACGGGCGAGTCCAACGCTCATAGAGAATGACGAGCGAGTCCAGCGCTCATAGAGAATGACGGGCGAGTCCAACGCTCATAGAGAATGACGGGCGAGTCCAGCGCTCATAGAGAATGACGGGCGAGTCCAGCGCTCATAGAAAATGACGGGCGAGTCCAGCGCTCATAGAGAATGACGGGCGAGTCCAGCACTCATAGAGAATGACGGGCGAGTCCAGCGCTCAGAGAATGACGGGCGAGTCCAGCGCTCATAAAGAATGACGGGCGAGTCCAGCGCTCATAGAGAATGACGGGCGAGTCCAGCGCACATAGAGAATGACGGGCGAGTCCAGCGCTCATAGAGAATGACGGGCGAGTCCAGCGCTCATAGAGAATGACGGGCGAGTCCAGCGCTCATAGAGAATGACGGGCGAGTCCAGCGCTCATAGAGAATGACGGGCGAGTCCAGCGCTCATAGAGAATGACGGGCGAGTCCAACGCTCATAGAGAATGACGGGCGAGTCCAGCGCTCATAGAGAATGACGGGCGAGTCCAGCGCTCATAGAGAATGACGGGCGAGTCCAGCGCTCATAGAGAATGACGGGCGAGTCCAACGCTCATAGAGAATGACGGGCGAGTCCAGCGCTCATAGAGAATGACGGGCGAGTCCAGCGCTCATAGAGAATGACGGGCGAGTCCAACGCTCATAGAGAATGACGGGCGAGTCCAACGCTCATAGAGAATGACGGGCGAGTCCAGCGCTCATAGAGAATGACGGGCGAGTCCAGCGCTCATAGCGAATGACGGGCGAGTCCAGCGCTCATAGAGAATGACGGGCGAGTCCAACGCTCATAGAGAATGACGGGCGAGTCCAGCGCTCATAGAGAATGACGGGCGAGTCCAGCGCTCATAGAGAATGACGGGCGAGTCCAGCGCTCATAGAGAATGACGAGCGAGTCCAGCGCTCATAGAGAATGACGGGCGAGTCCAACGCTCATAGAGAATGACGGGCGAGTCCAGCGCTCATAGAGAATGACGGGCGAGTCCAGCGCTCATAGAGAATGACGGGCGAGTCCAGCGCTCATAGAGAATGACGGGCGAGTCCAGCGCTCATAGAGAATGACGGGCGAGTCCAGCGCTCAGAGAATGACGGGCGAGTCCAGCGCTCATAAAGAATGACGGGCGAGACCAGCGCTCATAGAGAATGACGGGCGAGTCCAGCGCACATAGAGAATGACGGGCGAGTCCAGCGCTCATAGAGAATGACGGGCGAGTCCAGCGCTCATAGAGAATGACGGGCGAGTCCAGCGCTCATAGAGAATGACGGGCGAGTCCAGCGCTCATAGAGAATGACGGGCGAGTCCAGCGCTCATAAAGAATGACGGGCGAGTCCAGCGCTCATAGAGAATGACGGGCGAGTCCAGCGCTCATAGAGAATGACGGGCGAGTCCAGCGCTCATAGAGAATGACGGGCGAGTCCAGCGCTCATAGAGAATGACGGGCGAGTCCAGCGCTCATAGAGAATGACGGGCGAGTCCAGCGCTCATAGAGAATGACGGGCGAGTCCAGCGCTCATAGAGAATGACGGGCGAGTCCAGCGCTCATAGAGAATGACGGGCGAGTCCAGCGCTCATAGAGAATGACGGGCGAGTCCAGCGCTCATAGAGAATGACGGGCGAGTCCAACGCTCATAGAGAATGACGGGCGAGTCCGGCGCTCATAGAGAATGACGGGCGAGTCCGGCGCTCATAAAGAATGACGGGCGAGTCCGGCGCTCATAGAGAATGACGGGCGAGTCCGGCGCTCATAGAGAATGACGGGCGAGTCCGGCGCTCATAGAGAATGACGGGCGAGTCCAGCGCTCATAGAGAATGACGGGCGAGTCCAGCGCTCATAGAGAATGACGGGCGAGTCCAGCGCTCATAGAGAATGACGGGCGAGTCCAGCGCTCATAGAGAATGACGGGCGAGTCCAGCGCTCATAGAGAATGACGGGCGAGTCCAGGGCTCATAGAGAATGACGGGCGAGTCCAGCGCTCATAGAGAATGACGGGCGAGTCCAGCGCTCATAGAGAATGACGGGCGAGTCCAACGCTCATAGAGAGTGACGGGTGAGTCCAGCGCTCATAGAGAGTGACGGGTGAGTCCAGCGCTCATAGAGAATGACGGGTGAGTCCAGCGATCCGTCATTCTCTATGAGCGTTGGACTCATCTCTCAGCGCACGCGTCGGGCTGTAGCGGCTGAGATCTCTGTGACCCGACCGGATCCAGAAGCGGGATCAGGTGAGTATCGGGGGCTGTAGCAGGGGGTCGGGAGCCTGTCACCCCAGCACGGGGGGAGACAGGTTCCCTTTAAAAAAATTATCCCTCAGGGATTAGTTCCTAACACACAGGAGACCAGGAGAGTTAACGGTAAGAGACTATGCTACTATATAGGTAATCATAGGAAAGTGACTATATACAGTCCTCTAGGTAAGAGACTATGCTACTATATAGGTAATCATAGGAAAGTGACTATATACAGTCCTCTAGGTAAGAGACTATGCTACTATATAGGTAATAGGAAAGTGACTATATACAGTCCTCTCGGTAAGAGACTATGCTACTATATAGGTAATAGGAAAGTGACTATATACAGTCCTCTAGGTAAGAGACTATGCTACTATATAGGTAATAGGAAAGTGACTATATACAGTCCTCTAGGTAAGAGACTATGCTACTATATAGGTAATTATAGGAAAGTGACTATATACAGTCCTCTAGGTAAGAGACTATGCTACTATATAGGTAATAGGAAAGTGACTATATACAGTCCTCTAGGTAAGAGACTATGCTACTATATAGGTAATAGGAAAGTGACTATATACAGTCCTCTAGGTAAGAGACTATGCTACTATATAGGTAATAGGAAAGTGACTATATACAGTCCTCTAGGTAAGAGACTATGCTACTATATAGGTAATAGGAAAGTGACTATATACAGTCCTCTAGGTAAGAGACTATGCTACTATATAGGTAATAGGAAAGTGACTATATACAGCCCTCTAGGTAAGAGACTATGCTACTATATAGGTAATTATAGGAAAGTGACTATATACAGTCCTCTAGGTAAGAGACTATGCTACTATATAGGTAATAGGAAAGTGACTATATACAGTCCTCTAGGTAAGAGACTATGCTACTATATAGGTAATCATAGGAAAGTGATGAAAATTATATACAGTCCTAGCACCAAGTAGCCAAGAAGGGAACCAACCGACTGATGAATACCAGCAGGTAACAATGTGAGGAGTGGCCGCAGCTGACCTGTGGAAAATGTAGACGACGGGCATACAGGTACAGGTCATGTGAATAACATCTTATAAAGGAAATGGAGATGGCAGAGGTTTAAACGATTTCATCTGAATACATCTATGTTTTCCCATACCGATAAACGCTCACATGGAGTGAGAGAAGTCCCTGCTACTGCCAAGAACATACCCCTGTGCTTGTATCTGCTGTCTGCCAGTGTGTGGTGTGTGTAGGGCTGTCACGGCAGGACGGTACAGACACGACAAGATAGTGGGCTCTGAGTCTGAAGCCACCCACTGTCCCTACCTACTTGTCTGTGTCGGCCCTAGGCGGTCGCGGACAACCACGAAGGCGTTCCCTATGCTGTATAAGTGACACCCAAAACGGGACAGACAAACATAATAGAGAAGGGTAAACGAGCCAAGTCAAAACCACACGGGCAACGCAGTACAAAATCAGCAAACCAATCGGATACTCACAGGTAAAGTGGTAGGTCAGATAACAAGTCGAGCAGTTAGAGGGAATTTAGGAAGGGAATAACAGGTGTAAACACAGGGAAGCTGGGATCCAGGTATGAACCGAAATAGCCAGCAGAGAAGTAAGCGGCTAGCTGTTATTTCTCCAGGATCAGAGGCTAGGTCCAGCAGAGAAGTGAGCAGCTAGCTGTTATTTCTCCAGGATCAGAGGCTAGGTCCAGCAGAGAAGTGAGAGGCTAGCTGTTATGTATCCAGGATCAGGGGCTAGGTCCAGCAGAGAAGTGAGCGGCTAGCTGTTATGTATCCAGGATCAGGGGCTAGGTCCAGCAGAGAAGTGAGCAGCTAGCTGTTACTTCTCCAGGGTCAGAGGCTAGGTCCAGCAGAGAAGTGAGCAGCTAGCTGTTATTTCTCCAGGATCAGAGGCTAGGTTCAGCAGAGAAGTGAGCAGCTAGCTGTTATGTATCCAGGATCAGGGGCTAGGTCCAGCAGAGAAGTGAGCGGCTAGCTGTTATTTCTCCAGGATCAGAGGCTAGGTCCAGCAGAGAAGTGAGCAGCTAGCTGTTATTTATCCAGGATCAGAGGCTAGGTCCAGCAGAGAAGTGAGAGGCTAGCTGTTATTTCTCCAGGATCAGAGACTAGGTCCAGCAGAGAAGTGAGCAGCTAGCTGTTATTTCTCCAGGATCAGAGGCTAGGCCCAGCAGAGAAGTGAGAGGCTAGCTGTTATTTATCCAGGATCAGAGGCTAGGTCCAGCAGAGAAGTGAGCAGCTAGCTGTTATTTATCCAGGATCAGAGGCTAGGTCCAGCAGAGAAGTGAGCGGCTAGCTGTTATTTCTCCAGGATCAGAGGCTAGGTCCAGCAGAGAAGTGAGCGGCTAGCTGTTATTTCTCCAGGATCAGAGGCTAGGTCCAGCAGAGAAGTGAGCAGCTAGCTGTTATTTATCCAGGATCAGAGGCTAGGTCCAGCAGAGAAGTGAGCAGCTAGCTGTTATTTCTCCAGGATCAGAGACTAGGTCCAGCAGAGAAGTGAGCAGCTAGCTGTTATTTCTCCAGGATCAGAGGCTAGGCCCAGCAGAGAAGTGAGAGGCTAGCTGTTATTTATCCAGGATCAGAGGCTAGGTCCAGCAGAGAAGTGAGCGGCTAGCTGTTATTTCTCCAGGATCAGAGGCTAGGTCCAGCAGAGAAGTGAGCAGCTAGCTGTTATTTCTCCAGGATCAGAGGCTAGGTCCAGCAGAGAAGTGAGCAGCTAGCTGTTATGTATCCAGGATCAGGGGCTAGGTCCAGCAGAGAAGTGAGCGGCTAGCTGTTATGTATCCAGGATCAGGGGCTAGGTCCAGCAGAGAAGTGAGCAGCTAGCTGTT
Source organism: Dendropsophus ebraccatus (assembly GCF_027789765.1). Taxonomy (NCBI): domain Eukaryota; kingdom Metazoa; phylum Chordata; class Amphibia; order Anura; family Hylidae; genus Dendropsophus; species Dendropsophus ebraccatus. Next base: position 1,174,823 of record NC_091457.1, on the reverse strand, counting down.
ACTTCTCCAGGGTCAGAGGCTAGGTCCAGCAGAGAAGTGAGCAGCTAGCTGTTATTTCTCCAAGATCAGAGGCTAGGCCCAGCAGAGAAGTGAGAGGCTAGCTGTTATTTATCCAGGATCAGAGGCTAGGTCCAGCAGAGAAGTGAGCGGCTAGCTGTTATTTCTCCAGGATCAGAGACTAGGTCCAGCAGAGAAGTGAGCAGCTAGCTGTTATTTCTCCAGGGTCAGAGGCTAGGTCCAGCAGAGAAGTGAGCGGCTAGCTGTTATTTCTCCAGGATCAGAGGCTAGGTCCAGCAGAGAAGTGAGCGGCTAGCTGTTATGTATCCAGGATCAGAGGCTAGGTCCAGCAGAGAAGTGAGCGGCTAGCTGTTATTTATCCAGGATCAGAGACTAGATCCAGCAGAGAAGTGAGCGGCTAGCTGTTATTTATCCAGGATCAGAGACTAGATCCAGCAGAGAAGTGAGCAGCTAGCTGTTATTTCTCCAGGATCAGAGGCTAGGTCCAGCAGAGAAGTGAGCAGCTAGCTGTTATTTCTCCAGGATCAGAGACTAGGTCCAGCAGAGAAGTGAGCGGCTAGCTGTTATTTATCCAGGATAAGAGGCTAGGTCCAGCAGAGAAGTGAGCGGCTATCTGTTATTTCTCCAGGATCAGAGACTAGGTCCAGCAGAGAAGTGAGCAGCTAGCTGTTATTTCTCCAGGATCAGAGGCTAGGTCCAGCAGAGAAGTGAGCGGCTAGCTGTTATTTATCCAGGATCAGAGGCTAGGTCCAGCAGAGAAGTGAGAGGCTAGCTGTTATTTATCCAGGATCAGAGGCTAGGTCCAGCAGAGAAGTGAGCAGCTAGCTGTTATTTATCCAGGGTCAGAGACTAGGTCCAGCAGAGAAGTGAGCAGCTAGCGGTTATTTCTCCAGGATCAGGGGCTAGGTCCAGCAGAGAAGTGAGCGGCTAGCTGTTATTTATCATGGATCAGAGGCTAGGTCCAGCAGAGAAGTGAGAGGCTAGCTGTTATTTATCCAGGGTCAGAGACTAGGTCCAGCAGAGAAGTGAGCGGCTAGCTGTTACTTCTCCAGGATCAGAGGCTAGGTCCAGCAGAGAAGTGAGCGGCTAGCTGTTATTTCTCCAGGATCAGAGGCTAGGTCCAGCAGAGAAGTGAGAGGCTAGCTGTTATTTCTCCAAGATCAGAGGCTAGGTCCAGCAGAGAAGTGAGCGGCTAGCTGTTATTTATCCAAGATCAGAGGCTAGGTCCAGCAGAGAAGTGAGAGGCTAGCTGTTACTTCTCCAAAATCAGTGGCTAGGTCCAGCAGAGAAGTGAGCGGCTAGCTGTTATTTATCCAGGATCAGAGGCTAGGTCCAGCAGAGAAGTGAGAGGCTAGCTGTTATTTCTCCAAGATCAGAGGCTAGGTCCAGCAGAGAAGTGAGCGGCTAGCTGTTATTTATCCAAGATCAGAGGCTAGGTCCAGCAGAGAAGTGAGAGGCTAGCTGTTACTTCTCCAGGATCAGAGGCTAGGTCCAGCAGAGAAGTGAGCGGCTAGCTGTTATTTATCCAGGATCAGAGGCTAGGTCCAGCAGAGAAGTGAGCGGCTAGCTGTTATTTCTCCAAGATCAGAGGCTAGGTCCAGCAGAGAAGTGAGCGGCTAGCTGTTATTTATCCAGGGTCAGAGACTAGGTCCAGCAGAGAAGTGAGCGGCTAGCTGTTATTTATCCAGGGTCAGAGACTAGGTCCAGCAGAGAAGTGAGCGGCTAGCTGTTGCTTCTCCAGGATCAGAGGCTAGGTCCAGCAGAGAAGTGAGCGGCTAGCTGTTATTTATCCAGGGTCAGAGGCTAGGTCCAGCAGAGAAGTGAGCGGCTAGCTGATATTTATCCAGGGTCAGAGACTAGGTCCAGCAGAGAAGTGAGCGGCTAGCTGTTATTTATCCAGGGTCAGAGACTAGGTCCAGCAGAGAAGTGAGCGGCTAGCTGTTATTTCTCCAGGATCAGAGGCTAGGTCCAGCAGAGAAGTGAGCAGCTAGCTGTTATTTCTCCAGGATCAGAGACTAGGTCCAGCAGAGAAGTGAGCGGCTAACTGTTATTTCTCCAGGATCAGAGGCTAGGTCGGGCAGAGAAGTGAGCGGCTAGCTGTTATTTCTCCAGGATCAGAGACTAGATCCAGCAGAGAAGTGAGCGGCTAGCTGTTATTTCTCCAAGATCAGAGGCTAGGTCCAGCAGAGAAGTGAGCGGCTAGCTGTTATTTATCCGGGATCAGAGACTAGGTCCAGCAGAGAAGTGAGCGGCTAGCTGTTACTTATCCAGGATCAGAGGCTAGGTCCAGCAGAGAAGTGAGCAGCTAGCTGTTATTTATCCAGGATCAGAGACTAGGTCCAGCAGAGAAGTGAGCAGCTAGCTGTCATTTCTCCAGGATCAGAGGCTAGGTCCAGCAGAGAAGTGAGCGGCTAGCTGTTATTTCTCCAGGATCAGAGGCTAGGTCCAGCAGAGAAGTGAGCAGCTAGCTGTTATTTATCCAGGGTCAGAGACTAGGTCCAGCAGAGAAGTGAGCAGCTAGCTGTTATTTCTCCAGGATCAGAGGCTAGGTCCAGCAGAGAAGTGAGCAGCTAGCTGTTATTTCTCCAGGATCAGAGGCTAGGTCCAGCAGAGAAGTGAGCAGCTAGCTGTTATTTCTCCAGGATCAGAGGCTAGGTCCAGCAGAGAAGTGAGCGGCTAGCTGTTATTTCTCCAGGATCAGAGGCTAGGTCCAGCAGAGAAGTGAGCAGCTAGCTGTTATTTCTCCAGGATCAGAGACTAGGTCCAGCAGAGAAGTGAGCGGCTAGCTGTTATTTCTCCAGGATCAGAGGCTAGGTCCAGCAGAGAAGTGAGCGGTTAGCTGTTATTTCTCCAGGATCAGAGGCTAGGTCCAGCAGAGAAGTGAGCGGCTAGCTGTTATTTATCCAAGATCAGAGGCTAGGTCCAGCAGAGAAGTGAGAGGCTAGCTGTTACTTCTCCAGGATCAGAGGCTAGGTCCAGCAGAGAAGTGAGCGGCTAGCTGTTATTTATCCAGGATCAGAGGCTAGGTCCAGCAGAGAAGTGAGCGGCTAGCTGTTATTTCTCCAAGATCAGAGGCTAGGTCCAGCAGAGAAGTGAGCGGCTAGCTGTTATTTATCCAGGGTCAGAGACTAGGTCCAGCAGAGAAGTGAGCGGCTAGCTGTTATTTATCCAGGGTCAGAGACTAGGTCCAGCAGAGAAGTGAGCGGCTAGCTGTTGCTTCTCCAGGATCAGAGGCTAGGTCCAGCAGAGAAGTGAGCGGCTAGCTGTTATTTATCCAGGATCAGAGGCTAGGTCCAGCAGAGAAGTGAGCGGCTAGCTGATATTTATCCAGGGTCAGAGACTAGGTCCAGCAGAGAAGTGAGCGGCTAGCTGTTATTTATCCAGGATCAGAGACTAGGTCCAGCAGAGAAGTGAGCGGCTAGCTGTTATTTCTCCAGGATCAGAGGCTAGGTCCAGCAGAGAAGTGAGCAGCTAGCTGTTATTTGTCCAGGATCAGAGACTAGGTCCAGCAGAGAAGTGAGCGGCTAACTGTTATTTCTCCAGGATCAGAGGCTAGGTCGGGCAGAGAAGTGAGCGGCTAGCTGTAATTTCTCCAGGATCAGAGACTAGATCCAGCAGAGAAGTAAGCGGCTAGCTGTTATTTCTCCAAGATCAGAGGCTAGGTCCAGCAGAGAAGTGAGCGGCTAGCTGTTATTTATCCGGGATCAGAGACTAGGTCCAGCAGAGAAGTGAGCGGCTAGCTGTTACTTATCCAGGATCAGAGGCTAGGTCCAGCAGAGAAGTGAGCAGCTAGCTGTTATTTATCCAGGATCAGAGACTAGGTCCAGCAGAGAAGTGAGCAGCTAGCTGTCATTTCTCCAGGATCAGAGGCTAGGTCCAGCAGAGAAGTGAGCGGCTAGCTGTTATTTCTCCAGGATCAGAGGCTAGGTCCAGCAGAGAAGTGAGCAGCTAGCTGTTATTTATCCAGGGTCAGAGACTAGGTCCAGCAGAGAAGTGAGCAGCTAGCTGTTATTTCTCCAGGATCAGAGGCTAGGTCCAGCAGAGAAGTGAGCAGCTAGCGGTTATTTCTCCAGGATCAGAGGCTAGGTCCAGCAGAGAAGTGAGCAGCTAGCTGTTATTTCTCCAGGATCAGAGGCTAGGTCCAGCAGAGAAGTGAGCGGCTAGCTGTTATTTCTCCAGGATCAGAGGCTAGGTCCAGCAGAGAAGTGAGCAGCTAGCTGTTATTTCTCCAGGATCAGAGACTAGGTCCAGCAGAGAAGTGAGCGGCTAGCTGTTATTTCTCCAGGATCAGAGGCTAGGTCCAGCAGAGAAGTGAGCGGTTAGCTGTTATTTCTCCAGGATCAGAGGCTAGGCCCAGCAGAGAAGTGAGCGGCTAGCTGTTATTTCTCCAGGATCAGAGGCTAGGTCCAGCAGAGAAGTGAGCGGCTAGCTGTTATTTCTCCAGGATCAGAGACTAGGTCCAGCAGAGAAGTGAGAGGCTAGCTGTTATTTCTCCAGGATCAGAGACTGGGTCCAGCAGAGAAGTGAGCAGCTAGCTGTTACTTATCCAGGATCAGAGGCTAGGTCCAGCAGAGAAGTGAGCGGCTAGCTGTTACTTATCCAGGGTCAGAGACTAGGTCCAGCAGAGAAGTGAGCAGCTAGCGGTTATTTCTCCAGGATCAGAGGCTAGGTCCAGCAGAGAAGTGAGAGGCTAGCTGTTATTTCTCCAGGATCAGAGACTAGGTCCAGCAGAGAAGTGAGCAGCTAGCTGTTATTTCTCCAGGATCAGAGACTGGGTCCAGCAGAGAAGTGAGCAGCTAGCTGTTACTTATCCAGGATCAGAGGCTAGGTCCAGCAGAGAAGTGAGCGGCTAGCTGTTATTTCTCCAGGATCAGAGGCTAGGTCCAGCAGAGAAGTGAGCGGCTAGCTGTTATTTCTCTAGGATCAGAGGCTAGGTCCAGCAGAGAAGTGAGCAGCTAGCTGTTATTTCTCCAGGATCAGAGGCTAGGTCCAGCAGAGAAGTGAGCGGCTAGCTGTTATTTCTCCAGGATCAGAGGCTAGGTCCAGCAGAGAAGTGAGCGGCTAGCTGTTATTTATCCAGGATCAGAGGCTAGGTCCAGCAGAGAAGTGAGAGGCTAGCCGTTATTTCTCCAGGATCAGAGGCTAGGTCCAGCAGAGAAGTGAGCAGCTAGCTGTTATGTATCCAGGATCAGAGACTACATCCAGCAGAGAAGTGAGAGGCTAGCTGTTATTTCTCCAGGATCAGAGGCTAGGTCCAGCAGAGAAGTGAGCGGCTAGCTGTTATTTCTCCAGGATCAGAGGCTAGGTCCAGCAGAGAAGTGAGCGGCTAGCTGTTATTTCTCCAGGATCAGAGGCTAGGTCCAGCAGAGAAGTGAGCAGCTAGCTGTTACTTATCCAGGATCAGAGACTAGGTCCAGCAGAGAAGTGAGCAGCTAGCTGTTATTTATCCAGGATCAGAGGCTAGGTCCAGCAGAGAAGTGAGAGGCTAGCTGTTATTTATCCAGGATCAGAGACTAGGTCCAGCAGAGAAGTGAGCGGCTAGCTGTTATTTCTCCAGGATCAGAGACTAGGTCCAGCAGAGAAGTGAGCAGCTAGCTGTTACTTATCCAGGATCAGAGACTAGGTCCAGCAGAGAAGTGAGCAGCTAGCTGTTATTTATCCAGGATCAGAGGCTAGGTCCAGCAGAGAAGTGAGCAGGCTAGCTGTTATTTATCCAGGATTAGAGACTAGGTCCAGCAGAGAAGTGAGCAGCTAGCTGTTATTTCTCCAGGATCAGAGACTACGTCCAGCAGAGAAGTGAGCAGCTAGCTGTTATGTATCCAGGATCAGGGGCTAGGTCCAGCAGAGAAGTGAGCGGCTAGCTGTTATTTCTCCAGGATCAGAGGCTAGGTCCAGCAGAGAAGTGAGCGGCTAGCTGTTATTTCTCCAGGATCAGAGACTAGGTCCTGCAGAGAAGTGAGCAGCTAGCTGTTATTTCTCCAGGATCAGAGGCTAGGTCCAGCAGAGAAGTGAGCAGCTAGCTGTTATTTCTCCAGGATCAGAGGCTAGGTCCAGCAGAGAAGTGAGCGGCTAGCTGTTATTTCTCCAGGATCAGAGGCTAGGTCCAGCAGAGAAGTGAGCAGCTAGCTGTTATTTCTCCAGGATCAGAGACTAGGTCCAGCAGAGAAGTGAGCGGCTAGCTGTTATTTCTCCAGGATCAGAGGCTAGGTCCAGCAGAGAAGTGAGCGGTTAGCTGTTATTTCTCCAGGATCAGAGGCTAGGCCCAGCAGAGAAGTGAGCGGCTAGCTGTTATGTATCCAGGATCAGAGGCTAGGTCCAGCAGAGAAGTGAGCGGCTAGCTGTTATTTCTCCAGGATCAGAGACTAGGTCCAGCAGAGAAGTGAGAGGCTAGCTGTTATTTCTCCAGGATCAGAGACTGGGTCCAGCAGAGAAGTGAGCAGCTAGCTGTTACTTATCCAGGATCAGAGGCTAGGTCCAGCAGAGAAGTGAGCGGCTAGCTGTTATTTATCCAGGATCAGAGGCTAGGTCCAGCAGAGAAGTGAGCGGCTAGCTGTTACTTATCCAGGGTCAGAGACTAGGTCCAGCAGAGAAGTGAGCAGCTAGCGGTTATTTCTCCAGGATCAGAGGCTAGGTCCAGCAGAGAAGTGAGCAGCTAGCTGTTATTTCTCCAGGATCAGAGACTAGGTCCAGCAGAGAAGTGAGCAGCTAGCTGTTATTTCTCCAGGATCAGAGACTGGGTCCAGCAGAGAAGTGAGCAGCTAGCTGTTACTTATCCAGGATCAGAGGCTAGGTCCAGCAGAGAAGTGAGCGGCTAGCTGTTATTTCTCCAGGATCAGAGGCTAGGTCCAGCAGAGAAGTGAGCGGCTAGCTGTTATTTCTCTAGGATCAGAGGCTAGGTCCAGCAGAGAAGTGAGCAGCTAGCTGTTATTTCTCCAGGATCAGAGGCTAGGTCCAGCAGAGAAGTGAGCGGCTAGCTGTTATTTCTCCAGGATCAGAGGCTAGGTCCAGCAGAGAAGTGAGCGGCTAGCTGTTATTTATCCAGGATCAGAGGCTAGGTCCAGCAGAGAAGTGAGAGGCTAGCCGTTATTTCTCCAGGATCAGAGGCTAGGTCCAGCAGAGAAGTGAGCAGCTAGCTGTTATGTATCCAGGATCAGAGACTACATCCAGCAGAGAAGTGAGAGGCTAGCTGTTATTTCTCCAGGATCAGAGGCTAGGTCCAGCAGAGAAGTGAGCGGCTAGCTGTTATTTCTCCAGGATCAGAGGCTAGGTCCAGCAGAGAAGTGAGCGGCTAGCTGTTATTTCTCCAGGATCAGAGGCTAGGTCCAGCAGAGAAGTGAGCAGCTAGCTGTTACTTATCCAGGATCAGAGACTAGGTCCAGCAGAGAAGTGAGCAGCTAGCTGTTATTTATCCAGGATCAGAGGCTAGGTCCAGCAGAGAAGTGAGAGGCTAGCTGTATTTATCCAGGATCAGAGACTAGGTCCAGCAGAGAAGTGAGCGGCTAGCTGTTATTTCTCCAGGATCAGAGACTAGGTCCAGCAGAGAAGTGAGCAGCTAGCTGTTACTTATCCAGGATCAGAGACTAGGTCCAGCAGAGAAGTGAGCAGCTAGCTGTTATTTATCCAGGATCAGAGGCTAGGTCCAGCAGAGAAGTGAGCAGCTAGCTGTTATTTATCCAGGATTAGAGACTAGGTCCAGCAGAGAAGTGAGCAGCTAGCTGTTATTTCTCCAGGATCAGAGACTACGTCCAGCAGAGAAGTGAGCAGCTAGCTGTTATGTATCCAGGATCAGGGGCTAGGTCCAGCAGAGAAGTGAGCGGCTAGCTGTTATTTCTCCAGGATCAGAGGCTAGGTCCAGCAGAGAAGTGAGCGGCTAGCTGTTATTTCTCCAGGATCAGAGACTAGGTCCTGCAGAGAAGTGAGCAGCTAGCTGTTATTTCTCCAGGATCAGAGACTGGGTCCAGCAGAGAAGTGAGCAGCTAGCTGTTACTTATCCAGGATCAGAGGCTAGGTCCAGCAGAGAAGTGAGCGGCTAGCTGTTATTTCTCCAGGATCAGAGGCTAGGTCCAGCAGAGAAGTGAGCGGCTAGCTGTTATTTCTCTAGGATCAGAGGCTAGGTCCAGCAGAGAAGTGAGCAGCTAGCTGTTATTTCTCCAGGATCAGAGGCTAGGTCCAGCAGAGAAGTGAGCGGCTAGCTGTTATTTGTCCAGGATCAGAGACTAGATCCAGCAGAGAAGTGAGCGGCTATCTGTTATTTCTCCAGGATCAGAGGCTAGGTCCAGCAGAGAAGTGAGCAGCTAGCTGTTATTTCTCTAGGATCAGAGGCTAGGTCCAGCAGAGAAGTGAGAGGCTAGCTGTTATTTCTCCAGGATCAGAGGCTAGGTCCAGCAGAGAAGTGAGCGGCTAGCTGTTATTTCTCCAGGATCAGAGACTAGGTCCAGCAGAGAAGTGAGCAGCTAGCTGTTATGTATCCAGGATCAGAGGCTAGGTCCAGCAGAGAAGTGAGCAGCTAGCTGTTATTTCTCCAGGATGAGAGGCTAGGTCCAGCAGAGAAGTGAGCGGCTAGCTGTTATTTCTCCAGGATCAGAGGCTAGGTCCAGCAGAGAAGTGAGCGGCTAGCTGTTATTTATCCAGGATCAGAGGCTAGGTCCAGCAGAGAAGTGAGAGGCTAGCTGTTATTTCTCCAGGATCAGAGGCTAGGTCCAGCAGAGAAGTGAGCAGCTAGCTGTTATGTATCCAGGATCAGAGACTACATCCAGCAGAGAAGTGAGAGGCTAGCTGTTATTTCTCCAGGATCAGAGGCTAGGTCCAGCAGAGAAGTGAGCAGCTAGCTGTTATTTCTCCAGGATGAGAGGCTAGGTCCAGCAGAGAAGTGAGAGGCTAGCTGTTATTTCTCCAGGATCAGAGACTACGTCCAGCAGAGAAGTGAGCAGCTAGCTGTTATGTATCCAGGATCAGGGGCTAGGTCCAGCAGAGAAGTGAGCAGCTAGCTGTTATTTCTCCAGGATCAGGGGCTAGGTCCAGCAGAGAAGTGAGCGGCTAGCTGTTATTTCTCCAGGGTCAGAGACTAGGTCCAGCAGAGAAGTGAGCGGCTAGCTGTTATTTATCCAGGATCAGAGGCTAGGTCCAGCAGAGAAGTGAGCGGCTAGCTGTTATGTATCCAGGATCAGAGACTAGGTCCAGCAGAGAAGTGAGCGGCTAGCTGTTATTTCTCCAGGATCAGGGGCTAGGTCCAGCAGAGAAGTGAGCGGCTAGCTGTTATTTCTCCAGGGTCAGAGACTAGGTCCAGCAGAGAAGTGAGCAGCTAGCTGTTATGTATCCAGGATCAGAGGCTAGGTCCAGCAGAGAAGTGAGCGGCTAGCTGTTATTTATCCAGGATCAGAGGCTAGGTCCAGCAGAGAAGTGAGCGGCTAGCTGTTATTTCTCCAGGATCAGAGACTAGGTCCAGCAGAGAAGTGAGCAGCTAGCTGTTATTTCTCCAGGATCAGGGGCTAGGTCCAGCAGAGAAGTGAGCGGCTAGCTGTTATTTCTCCAGGGTCAGAGACTAGGTCCAGCAGAGAAGTGAGCAGCTAGCTGTTATGTATCCAGGATCAGAGGCTAGGTCCAGCAGAGAAGTGAGCAGCTAGCAGTTATTTCTCCAGGATCACAGACTAGGTCCAGCAGAGAAGTGAGCAGCTAGCGGTTATTTATCCAGGATCAGAGGCTAGGTCCAGCAGAGAAGTGAGCGGCTAGCTGTTATTTCTCCAGGATCAGAGGCTAGGTCCAGCAGAGAAGTGAGCGGCTAGCTGTTATTTCTCCAGGATCAGAGGCTAGGTCCAGCAGAGAAGTGAGCAGCTAGCTGTTATTTCTTCAGGATCAGAGGCTAGGTCCAGCAGAGAAGTGAGCAGCTAGCTGTTATTTCTCCAGGATCAGAGGCTAGGTCCAGCAGAGAAGTGAGCAGCTAGCTGTTATGTATCCAGGATCAGGGGCTAGGTCCAGCAGAGAAGTGAGAGGCTAGCTGTTATGTATGCAGGATCAGGGGCTAGGTCCAGCAGAGAAGTGAGCAGCTAGCTGTTATTTCTCTAGGATCAGAGGCTAGGTCCAGCAGAGAAGTGAGAGGCTAGCTGTTATTTCTCCAGGATCAGAGGCTAGGTCCAGCAGAGAAGTGAGCGGCTAGCTGTTATTTCTCCAGGATGAGAGGCTAGGTCCAGCAGAGAAGTGAGCAGCTAGCTGTTATTTATCCAGGATCAGAGGCTAGGTCCAGCAGAGAAGTGAGCAGCTAGCTGTTATTTATCCAGGATCAGAGGCTAGGTCCAGCAGAGAAGTGAGCAGCTAGCTGTTATTTATCCAGGATCAGAGGCTAGGTCCAGCAGAGAAGTGAGGGACAAGAACTTCGCCTTATTAACATCTATGGTCCACAGTCCAAGTGGGATCGGAAGTGTCTCTTTATGAGGATCAAGCCCTATCTTTTTACAAGTCGGCAGGAGGTCTTTAGAGGGGACTTCAATGCTGTCACGAGGCCCCAGGATAGGGGAGGTTCCAGAGACAAGCTGACTTATGATGGCGTCGCCCTGAATAGTATAGCTAGTGAGGCTCGCCTGGTGTATGTCCACATCCGGAATACACCAGGCCACGCGGGATTCACCTATCATAGGGGTAGTTGTAGGTCCAGGATAGACAGGTTTTATTTAAAGGAGGAAGCCGTCTCTTCAGCGGTTTCCGTTGTTGAGGTGGAGTTCTCCGACCACTGTTTAATTTTGTTTTCTCTGAATGTTACAGAGACCCCCTGGATGGGTAGAGGCTACTGGAAGCTCAATTCGTCTCTCTTGGAAGAAGCGGAAATAAGACAGTCCTTTGAGGATTTTCTTCAGAGCCAGGTACCATTGCTGGGCCTTTGTAGCAGTAAGTTAGAGTGGTGGGAGATGTTCAAAAAAAGGGTTGCGAGATTTTTCCGCCAGCTCTCGAGCCTCAGGAGTCTGGACAGATATCGCCTGTACCAGGGCCTGAGGAAGAAACTTGAACGTCTTGTCTCGACTGGAGGTAGTCGTGATGATATCTCCAGAGTGAAAGCCTTGCTACTGAGATGCCAGTACGATAGACACGCATCTTTGGTTTTTGAGAGGGATTACGGGAAGTACCGCTCGCCCGACCCTTACAGAAACTGCAAGATATCAGTGAATAGTAAAATCGTCTCAGGACTGATTGATAGAACAGGATCCCTGAAAAGGTCCAGATCAGGGATCCTGGAGGTCGTCAGATCCTTTTACTCGCACCTCTTGGAAAGGAAGGATCTAGATCGGGATAAGTCCTCAGCTTTCTTGACTGAAACCGTCCCTGAACCAGGGGTAGACCCCTCTCTTGACGTTTTGCAAAGATGAAGAGGAAGTCAGGGTGGCTATTGATGGTCTTGCCCTCAAGAAGTCACCCGGTCCAGATGGCTTAACATCTGAGTTCTATAAGACCTTTAAGGACACTTTGGTTGCCCTCTTGACTGAGGTATTTAATGAGTGTCTCTCCTCGGGCACTCTGCCGAGGTCAATGAGGAGGTCAGCCTTGATCATCTTGTCTAAGGGTAAAGACCCGTCCCGCATTGAGAATTGGCGTCCCATAGCGCTACTCAATGTGGACAGAAAGATTCTGGCAAAAGTGCTGTTTAATCAGCTGGTGAAGTTTGCACCCCAGCTCCTTTCGGGGGCCCAGCATTGCTCTATTCCAGGCCGCAGTACCTTTAGTGCTGTGCTCGGTGTCCGGGAGGCTGTGGAGCAGGGTAGGGCAGGTCACTGGAAGGGGTACTTGCTGTCCTTGGATCAGGCAAAAGCGTTTGATCGGGTTAACCATGAGTACCTCTGGTCTGTCCTTCTGAGATATGGCCTGCCGGGGGTTTTTGTTGATTGGCTTAAGACCTTGTATGCAGGGGCAGAGAGTTTCCCGCTTGTGAATGGTTGGATTGGCCGCTCTTTTGAGCTTGGGTCTGGTGTCCGTCAGGGTTGCCCTTTGAGCCCACTGTTGTACGTGTTTGTAATTGACTCATTCCTTAGGAGGATTGATTGTGGACCGTTGGCAGGGGTGAGAATGGACCCTGCGGTGCCGGATTCCACTCTGAGGGTGGTAGCGTACGCCGATGATGTCACCATATTCGTCTCCTCGCAAGAGGAGGTGCAGTGTGTGATGTCAGAGGTGGAGCGCTACTCAGAGGCATCTGGGTCCAAGATCAACCAGGATAAGTGTGAGAGTCTCTGGCTGGGAGGTGGAGATCCTGGATTTGATCTCCTGGACACCCTTCCAGAACCCCAGGAGTCTGCTAAAGTTCTCGGCATCGAATTCGGCCAAGGGGATTACCCCAAACAAAACTGGGACAGCAGGCTTAAGAGATGGCTGCTCAGAGGGTGGATCAGTGGAAGGGTTGGTCTTTGACCCTCAGGGAAAGGGTTAACCTGATCAAAACTTTCCTGCTCCCTTTGCTGATATATCTGGGCAGTGTTTGCATTTTGCCAGAGCCGCTCTGGACTCGGGTCTACAGTGTGTTCTTCCAGCTGTTATGGGGGAATAGACTGAACCTAGTCAAGAGGGAGGTTACTTACCGTACGACGAGACAAGGGGGGTTGTGTATGGTCATTACTTACCGTACGAGGAGACAAGGGGGGTTGTGTTTGGTCATTACTTACCGTACGAGGAGACAAGGGGGGTTGTGTATGGTCATTACTTACCGTACGAGGAGACAAGGGGGGTTGTGTATGGTCAACCCCGTGGTGTTCCTGGTGAATACCTTTCTTAAGACCAACATTGCAAACCTCTGGAAAGAGAGGGCTCCTCCGTGGGTATTCTCCTGTAGGGGATGGTTTCGGCCTTTCTTCCAGGAATGGGAGACAGGAGGGCAAGTGAAGGATCTCCGCACACCACATGGGCATCTTCTGTGTTTATTTGTGTATATAGTTTGCATATTTTGTCTCCACCTGGGGTTGGGGTTTAGTGTTAGGTTGGGTGGTGGGTTATATGGGGGGAAGGGTCTGTTATCATGTACTGGGGGCATGGGATGCAGGACCAGCTCAGGGCCCCCCCCCCCCAAAAAAAAAATTATAAAAATGTTATGGTGTTTGGTGTAGGGCTCTATGTATTGTGGACATGTCACAGGAAAAGTGTTCGAGGGGAGGTACATCTCACCCAGGCTACTGCTTATGGTGAGATGGTAAATCTGGGAGAGATCTGTCACTCAGTAGTGTTATGCTGCTGAGTTGTTCTTTAAATTTTCCGAGCCGGATTTACTGGAATGGCGGATAGGTTGGTAGTGGGATCTGCCATTCCCTTCCCCCGATCCAGTGTGGGTTTTGGGATCAGGTGAGCTCTGATCCCAATCAGCCTGAGAAGGCAAAAGATCTGCTCAGTCTGCAAAGGATCTCTCAGCCGGGAGTGACAGCCTGCACGCTGTGGGAGAAAAGAATACTGCCACGGTGGGGGCTGATTTATACCGCTGCTCGGAGTGTCAGATAGGTGACCTATTGGTTAGTAAGCGCCCAGACGGGCAAGACCTTTTTGTTTGTTCTGTTTTTCAAGCATGGTATTGCTCTATTTATGTTTACTGGACGGTTTATGCCGCTAATAAATGCCAAGTTGATCTTTTATAAATCAAAGCCTGATGTGAACTGTGTCCACACACACCATCCCCCGGGAAGATCCCTACAGTATATATTCATTTATGTATTTATTTGTGCATTTATTTAGTTTTGTGGAATGCAACCGGACCAGGGGGTTAGTGTAGAGCAGGGGACCTCAACTGGCGGACCGCGGTCCAAACCCGGACCGCGGCGGCCAGCTGTCCGGCCCCCGGCTGCGGCGCTGCTCCCTGTACAGAAAGTATCTATGAGCGCTCGTAACGAGCGCTCATAGATACCGAGCGGCAGCAGCGGCACTGACAGAGGGGAAGCCATTGGCTCCCTCCCTGTCAGTCACCTCTCACTGGCCGCAGCGGTCACAAGAGGCCGCGCTCCCTCTCTGGTGTCGGCGCCGAGTGACGTTCCTGCGCCGGCGGGTAGAGCGGCCTCTAGTAACCGCTGCAGTGCGGCCACAGGAGGAAGAGAAGAGGACGCGCAGGACTTAGGTGAGTATAAGTGGTTTTTTTTTTTTTATACTATATAGGAGGGGGAGAGAGCACAGGGGGGCTATATACAGGGGGAGAGAGCGCAGGGGGAGAAAGTGCAGGTGGGGCTATATACAGGGGGAGAGAGCGCAGGGGGAGAAAGTGCAGGTGGGGCTATATACAGGGGGAGAGAGCGCAGGGGGAGAAAGTGCAGGTGGGGCTATACAGGGGGAGAGAGCGCAGGGGGAGAAAGTGCAGGTGGGGCTATATACAGGGGGAGAGAGCGCAGGGGGAGAAAGTGCAGGTGGGGCTATATACAGGGGGAGAGAGCGCAGGGGGAGAAAGTGCAGGTGGGGCTATATACAGGGGGAGAGAGCGCAGGGGGAGAAAGTGCAGGTGGGGCTATATACAGGGGGAGAGAGCGCAGGGGGAGAAAGTGCAGGTGGGGCTATATACAGGGGGAGAGAGCGCAGGGGGAGAAAGCGCAGGTGGGGCTATATACAGGGGGAGAGAGCGCAGGGGGAGAAAGTGCAGGTGGGGCTATATACAGGGGGAGAGAGCGCAGGGGGAGAAAGTGCAGGTGGGGCTATATACAGGGGGAGAGAGCGCAGGGGGAGAAAGTGCAGGTGGGGCTATATACAGGGGGAGAGAGCGCAGGGGGAGAAAGTGCAGGTGGGGCTATATACAGGGGGAGAGAGCGCAGGGGGAGAAAGCGCAGGTGGGGCTATATACAGGGGGAGAGAGCGCAGGGGGAGAAAGCGCAGGTGGGGCTATATACAGGGGGAGAGAGCGCAGGGGGAGAAAGCGCAGGTGGGGCTATATACAGGGGGAGAGAGCGCAGGGGGAGAAAGCGCAGGTGGGGCTATATACAGGGGGAGAGAGCGCAGGGGGAGAAAGCGCAGGTGGGGCTATATACAGGGGGAGAGAGCGCAGGGGGAGAAAGCGCAGGTGGGGCTATATACAGGGGGAGAGAGCGCAGGGGGAGAAAGCGCAGGTGGGGCTATATACAGGGGGAGAGAGCGCAGGGGGAGAAAGCGCAGGTGGGGCTATATACAGGGGGAGAGAGCGCAGGGGGAGAAAGCGCAGGTGGGGCTATATACAGGGGGAGAGAGCGCAGGGGGAGAAAGCGCAGGTGGGGCTATATACAGGGGGAGAGAGCGCAGGGGGAGAAAGCGCAGGTGGGGCTATATACAGGGGGAGAGAGCGCAGGGGGAGAAAGTGCAGGTGGGGCTATATACAGGGGGAGAGAGCGCAGGGGGAGAAAGCGCAGGTGGGGCTATATACAGGGGGAGAGAGCGCAGGGGGAGAAAGCGCAGGTGGGGCTATATACAGGGGGAGAGAGCGCAGGGGGAGAGAGCGCAGGTGGGGCTATATACAGGGGGAGAGAGCGCAGGGGGAGAGAGCGCAGGTGGGGCTATATACAGGGGGAGAGAGCGCAGGGGGAGAGAGCGCAGGTGGGGCTATATACAGGGGGAGAGAGCGCAGGGGGAGAGAGCGCAGGTGGGGCTATATACAGGGGGAGAGAGCGCAGGGGGAGAGAGCGCAGGTGGGGCTATATACAGGGGGAGAGAGCGCAGGGGGAGAGAGCGCAGGTGGGGCTATATACAGGGGGAGAGAGCGCAGGGGGAGAGAGCGCAGGTGGGGCTATATACAGGGGGAGAGAGCGCAGGGGGAGAGAGCGCAGGTGGGCTATATACAGGGGAGAGAGCGCAGGGGGAGAGAGCGCAGGTGGGGCTATATACAGGGGGAGAGAGCGCAGGGGGAGAGAGCGCAGGTGGGGCTATATACAGGGGGAGAGAGCGCAGGGGGAGAAAGTGCAGGTGGGGCTATATACAGGGGGAGAGAGCGCAGGGGGAGAGAGCGCAGGTGGGGCTATATACAGGGGGAGAGAGCGCAGGTGGGGCTATATACAGGGGGAGAGAGCGCAGGGGGAGAGAGCGCAGGTGGGGCTATATACAGGGGGAGAGAGCGCAGGGGGAGAGAGCGCAGGTGGGGCTATATACAGGGGGAGAGAGCGCAGGGGGAGAGAGCGCAGGTGGGGCTATATACAGGGGGAGAGAGCGCAGGGGGAGAGAGCGCAGGTGGGGCTATATACAGGGGGAGAGAGCGCAGGGGGAGAAAGCGCAGGTGGGGCTATATACAGGGGGAGAGAGCGCAGGGGGAGAGAGCGCAGGTGGGGCTATATACAGGGGGAGAGAGCGCAGGGGGAGAGAGCGCAGGTGGGGCTATATACAGGGGGAGAGAGCGCAGGGGGAGAGAGCGCAGGTGGGGCTATATACAGGGGGAGAGAGCGCAGGGGGAGAGAGCGCAGGTGGGGCTATATACAGGGGGAGAGAGCGCAGGGGGAGAAAGCGCAGGTGGGGCTATATACAGGGGGAGAGAGCGCAGGGGGAGAGAGCGCAGGTGGGGCTATATACAGGGGGAGAGAGCGCAGGGGGAGAGAGCGCAGGTGGGGCTATATACAGGGGGAGAGAGCGCAGGGGGAGAGAGCGCAGGTGGGGCTATATACAGGGGGAGAGAGCGCAGGGGGAGAGAGCGCAGGTGGGGCTATATACAGGGGGAGAGAGCGCAGGGGGAGAGAGCGCAGGTGGGGCTATATACAGGGGGAGAGAGCGCAGGGGGAGAGAGCGCAGGTGGGGCTATATACAGGGGGAGAGAGCGCAGGGGGAGAGAGCGCAGGTGGGGCTATATACAGGGGGAGAGAGCGCAGGGGGAGAAAGTGCAGGTGGGGCTATATACAGGGGGAGAGAGCGCAGGGGGAGAGAGCGCAGGTGGGGCTATATACAGGGGAGAGAGCGCAGGGGGAGAGAGCGCAGGTGGGGCTATATACAGGGGGAGAGAGCGCAGGGGGAGAGAGCGCAGGTGGGGCTATATACAGGGGGAGAGAGCGCAGGGGGAGAGAGCGCAGGTGGGGCTATATACAGGGGGAGAGAGCGCAGGGGGAGAGAGCGCAGGTGGGGCTATATACAGGGGGAGAGAGCGCAGGGGGAGAGAGCGCAGGTGGGGCTATATACAGGGGGAGAGAGCGCAGGGGGAGAGAGCGCAGGTGGGGCTATATACAGGGGGAGAGAGCGCAGGGGGAGAAAGCGCAGGTGGGGCTATATACAGGGGGAGAGAGCGCAGGGGGAGAGAGCGCAGGTGGGGCTATATACAGGGGGAGAGAGCGCAGGGGGAGAGAGCGCAGGTGGGGCTATATACAGGGGGAGAGAGCGCAGGGGGAGAGAGCGCAGGTGGGGCTATATACAGGGGGAGAGAGCGCAGGGGGAGAGAGCGCAGGTGGGGCTATATACAGGGGGAGAGAGCGCAGGGGGAGAGAGCGCAGGTGGGGCTATATACAGGGGGAGAGAGCACAGGTGGGGCTATATACAGGGGGAGAGAGCGCAGGTGGGGCTATATACAGGGGGAGAGAGCGCAGGTGGGGCTATATACAGGGGGAGAGAGCGCAGGTGGGGCTATATACAGGGGGAGAGAGCGCAGGTGGGGCTATATACAGGGGGAGAGAGCACAGGGGCAGAAAGCACAGGTGGGGCTATATACAGGAGGAGAGAGTACAGGGGGGGGGCTATATACAGAAGGAGAGAGCACAGGTGGGGCTATATACAGAAGGAGAGAGCACAGGTGGGGCTTTATACAGAAGGAGAGAGCACAGGGGGGTTATATACAGGGGGAGAGAGCACAGGGGCAGAAAGCACAGGTGGGGCTATATACAGGGGGAGAGAGTACAGGGGGCTATATACAGGGGGAGAGAGCACAGGGGGGCTATATACTGGGGGAGAGAGCACAGGTGGGGCTATATACAGGGGGAGAGAGCACAGGTGGGGCTATATACAGGGGGAGAGAGCACAGGTGGGGCTATATACAGAAGGAGAGAGCACAGGTGGGGTTTATACAGAAGGAGAGAGCACAGGGGGGTTATATACTGGGAGAGAGCACAGGGGGGCTATATACTACAGGGGGAGAGTGCACAGGGGGGCTATATACTACAGGGGGAGAGTGCACAGGGGGGCTATATACTACAGGGGGAGAGCGCACAGGGGGCTATATACTACAGGGGGAGAGCGTACAGGGGGGCTATATACTGGGAGAGAGCACAGGGGGGCTATATACTACAGGAGGAGAGTGCACAGGGGGCTATATACTACAGGGGGAGAGAGCACAGGGGGGCTATATACTGGGAGAGAGCACAGGGGGGCTATATACTGGGAGAGAGCACAGGGGGGCTTTATACTGGGAGAGAGCACAGGGGAGCTATATACAGGGGGAGAGAGCACAGGGGGCTATATACTGGGAGAGAGCACAGGGGGGCTATATACTACAGGGGGAGAGTGCACAGGGGGCTATATACAGGGGGAGAGAGCACAGGGGGGCTATATACTGGGAGAGAGCACAGGGGGGATATATATTGGGAGAGAGCACAGGGGGGCTATATACTGGGAGAGAGCACAGGGGGGCTATATACTACAGGGGGAGAGAGCACAGGGGGGCTATATACTACAGGGGAGATTGCACAGGGGGCTATATACTACAGGGGGAGAGCGTACAGGGGGGCTATATACTACAGTGGGAGAGCTATATACTACAGGGGGAGAGCACACAGGGGAGCTATATACTACTAAGGCAGTCACCCCCTGTGTACCTAATTTTGAAGGGCTGTGAGAGAGAAAATGACAGTTTTCCCACTAATAAGCAGCAATTCTGTATGTAAATAGTTCAACAACGTTTGTGTAAAGCAACAAAACCAAACAAAATCCTCCTGATGTTCAGCTCGGACGTTCACCTGACAAAAGACCCCGGTAAGTGACCTACAGTAAGAGTTGTTGAGTACCCCTGGTATATAGTATATAGTAGCAGTATACAGTATATACCACTAGAGGTCAGTACAGTATATAGTATATAGTAGCAGTATGTAGTATATACCACTAGAGGTCAGTACAGTATATAGTATATAGTAGCAGTATACAGTATATACCACTAGAGGTCAGTACAGTATATAGTATATAGTAGCAGTATACAGTATATACCACTAGAGGTCAGTACAGTATATAGTATCAGTATATAGTATATACCACTAGAGGTCAGTACAGTATATAGTAGCAGTATACAGTATATACCACTAGAGGTCAGTGCAGTATATATTAGCAGTATACAGTATATACCACTAGAGGTCAGAGCAGTATATAGTAGCAGTATACAGTATATACCACTAGAGGTCAGTACAGTATATAGTAGCAGTATACAGTATATACCACTAGAGGTCAGTACAGTATATAGTAGCAGTATACAGTATATACCACTAGAGGTCAGTGCAGTATATATTAGCAGTATACAGTATATACCACTAGAGGTCAGAGCAGTATATAGTAGCAGTATACAGTATATACCACTAGAGGTCAGTACAGTATATAGTAGCAGTATACAGTATATACCACTAGAGGTCAGTACAGTATATAGTAGCAGTATACAGTATATACCACTAGAGGTCAGTAGAGTATATAGTAGCAGTATACAGTATATACCACTAGAGGTCAGTACAGTATATAGTAGCAGTATACAGTATATACCACTAGAGGTCAGTACAGTATATAGTAGCAGTATACAGTATATACCACTAGAGGTCAGTACAGTATATAGTAGCAGTATACAGTATATACCACTAGAGGTAAGTACAGTATATAGTATATAGTAGCAGTATACAGTATATACCACTAGAGGTCAGTACAGTATATAGTATATAGTAGCAGTATACAGTATATACCACTAGAGGTCAGTACAGTATATAGTATATAGTAGCAGTATACAGTATATACCACTAGAGGTCAGTACAGTATATAGTAGCAGTATACAGTATATACCACTAGAGGTCAGTACAGTATATAGTAGCAGTATACAGTATATACCACTAGAGGTCAGTACAGTATATAGTATATAGTAGCAGTATACAGTATATACCACTAGAGGTCAGTACAGTATATAGTATATAGTAGCAGTATACAGTATATACCACTAGAGGTCAGACCTGTATTTCCTGTTATCAGAATAGAAAGTGAAAGCAATGAGAGGAATCCTCCGTGTCACAGCGGCCATTACAAGGTGGAGGCTTCCTTCCTGGGGTCCCGGAGCTGTGAGGAACATGGGGGCCCCCAGACCTCTCCTCTACCTGCTGCTGCTATCCCTGGGGGCCACAGGTAAGTGTCACTGCCCGGGGGAGGGGGGATAGGCTTCCATCTATAGTCACTGAGGTGTCACTGCCCGGGGGAGGGGGGATAGGCTTCCATCTATAGTCACTGAGGTGTCACTGCCCGGGGGAGGGGGGATAGGCTTCCATCTATAGTCACTGAGGTAAGTGTCACTGCCCGGGGGAGGGGGGATAGGCTTCCATCTATAGTCACTGAGGTAAGTGTCACTGCCCGGGGGAGGGGGGATAGGCTTCCATCTATAGTCACTGAGGTAAGTGTCACTGCCCGGGGGAGGGGGGATAGGCTTCCATCTATAGTGGCTGAGGTAAGTGTCACTGCCCGGGGGAGGGGGGATAGGCTTCCATCTATAGTCGCTGAGGTAAGTGTCACTGCCCGGGGGGGGGATAGGCTTCCATCTATAGTCACTGAGGTGTCACTGCCCGGGGGGGGGATAGGCTTCCATCTATAGTCGCTGAGGTAAGTGATATATGTTCGTATGTCGTTGATTTAGATCTGAATCCATATCGTGGTAAATACTTGTAATCTAAGTATTTTAGGAGTGAGACCTTTATTGGCCAACAAAAAAATTGTTAGAGATGTGAGATTCCGGGATTCACAAGATTCCTTCGTCAGACAAGTTCACAAATGACTTACAGAAAGAGCCCAACATTATAGGGATGTTACAGGCAAGGAGGGAGAGACATCTGTGAATGGGGGGGGGAGTATATACATATATATATCACATAGATAGAAGCCAGGGCAATAAAAAGGACTTGTTGTAAATTAAAGCTCATTTGGAAGTCAAAGATTGTTCAGATCGGTTCAGTCTTATCTGTGGAGGCTGTCCATGTAGTGGGTCATACATCCCGTGTATTAGTCCATGTAGTGGGTCATACATCCCGTGTATTAGTCCATGTAGTGGGTCATACATCCCGTGTATTAGTCCATGTAGTGGGTCATACATCCCGTGTATTAGTCCATGTAGTGGGTCATACATCCAGGTGTATTAGTCCATGTAGTGGGTCATACATCCTGTATATTAGTCCATGTAGTGGGTCATACATCCCGTGTATTAGTCCATGTAGTGGGTCATACATCCAGGTGTATTAGTCCATGTAGTGGGTCATACATCCTGGTGTATTAGTCCATGTAGTGGGTCATACATCCCGGTGTATTAGTCCATGTAGTGGGTCATACATCCCGGTGTATTAGTCCATGTAGTGGGTCATACATCCCGTGTATTAGTCCATGTAGTGGGTCATACATCCCGTGTATTAGTCCATGTAGTGGGTCATACATCCCGTGTATTAGTCCATGTAGTGGGTCATACATCCCGTGTATTAGTCCATGTAGTGGGTCATACATCCAGGTGTATTAGTCCATGTAGTGGGTCATACATCCTGTATATTAGTCCATGTAGTGGGTCATACATCCCGTGTATTAGTCCATGTAGTGGGTCATACATCCAGGTGTATTAGTCCATGTAGTGGGTCATACATCCTGGTGTATTAGTCCATGTAGTGGGTCATACATCCCGGTGTATTAGTCCATGTAGTGGGTCATACATCCTGGTGTATTAGTCCATGTAGTGGGTCATACATCCTGTGTATTAGTCCATGTAGTGGGTCATACATCCTGTGTATTAGTCCATGTAGTGGGTCATACATCCCGGTGTATTACTCCATGTAGTGGCTCATACATCCCGGTGTATTAGTCCATGTAGTGGGTCATACATCCCGTGTATTAGTCCATGTAGTGGGTCATACATCCCGTGTATTAGTCCATGTAGTGGGTCATACATCCCGTGTATTAGTCCATGTAGTGGGTCATACATCCCGTGTATTAGTCCATGTAGTGGGTCATACATCCCGTGTATTAGTCCATGTAGTGGGTCATACATCCCGGTGTATTAGTCCATGTAGTGGGTCATACATCCCGTGTATTAGTCCATGTAGTGGGTCATACATCCCGTGTATTAGTCCATGTAGTGGGTCATACATCCCGTGTATTAGTCCATGTAGTGGGTCATACATCCCGGTGTATTAGTCCATGTAGTGGGTCATACATCCCGGTGTATTAGTCCATGTAGTGGGTCATACATCCTGTATATTAGTCCATGTAGTGGGTCATACATCCCGGTGTATTAGTCCATGTAGTGGGTCATACATCCCATGTATTAGTCCATGTAGTGGGTCATACATCCCGTGTATTAGTCCATGTAGTGGGTCATACATCCCGTGTATTAGTCCATGTAGTGGGTCATACATCCTGGTGTATTAGTCCATGTAGTGGGTCATACATCCCGGTGTATTAGTCCATGTAGTGGGTCATACATCCCGGTGTATTAGTCCATGTAGTGGGTCATACATCCCGGTGTATTAGTCCATGTAGTGGGTCATACATCCCGTGTATTAGTCCATGTAGTGGGTCATACATCCCGTGTATTAGTCCATGTAGTGGGTCATACATCCCGTGTATTAGTCCATGTAGTGGGTCATACATCCCGTGTATTAGTCCATGTAGTGGGTCATACATCCCGGTGTATTAGTCCATGTAGTGGGTCATACATCCCGGTGTATTAGTCCATGTAGTGGGTCATACATCCCGGTGTATTACTCCATGTAGTGGGTCATACATCCAGGTGTATTAGTCCATGTAGTGGGTCATACATCCCGGTGTATTAGTCCATGTAGTGGGTCATACATCCCGGTGTATTAGTCCATGTAGTGGGTCATACATCCCGTGTATTAGTCCATGTAGTGGGTCATACATCCCGTGTATTAGTCCATGTAGTGGGTCATACATCCCGGTGTATTAGTCCATGTAGTGGGTCATACATCCCGTGTATTAGTCCATGTAGTGGGTCATACATCCCGTGTATTAGTCCATGTAGTGGGTCATGCGTCCTGGTGTATTAGTCCATGTAGTGGGTCATACATCCCGTGTATTAGTCCATGTAGTGGGTCATACATCCCGGTGTATTAGTCCATGTAGTGGGTCATACATCCCGGTGTATTAGTCCATGTAGTGGGTCATACATCCCGGTGTATTAGTCCATGTAGTGGGTCATACATCCCGTGTATTAGTCCATGTAGTGGGTCATACATCCCGGGGTATTAGTCCATGTAGTGGGTCATACATCCCGGGGTATTAGTTCCCCCTGCCACACTCTGGTGTGGCAGGGGAAGGTGCCCGGCTCTGGTGTGGCAGGGGAAGGTGCCCGGCTCTGGTGTGGCAGGGGAAGGTGCCCGGCTCTGGTGTGGCAGATGAAGGTGCCAGTCTCTGTTGTTGACGTCAGAGCACTTTTTACTTGGAGGTTTCTTAAATTCGGGGGTTGTTTGAATGAAAGAAGAGGTAATTCTGGGACAATCTCTTTCAGTCTGTTGTCCCTCTGGAATATTGGTTGTAGCTCAGCAGCAATCTTTTTTAGGATCTTCATATTAGGGTTATAGGTGACCACCAATGGTCCCCGGCTGTTCTCCTTCTGCTGATATTCCAGGAGGCTTTGTCTTGGAATTCTTTTGGCTCTGTGGATCTGTTCATCAATGGTTATTGGATGGTAGCCTTGTTTTAGGAATGTCTCTCTTAAAGATGATAGGTGATGTTCTCTATCTTTATCATCAGAACCGATCCTGATGTATCTGAGGGCTTGGCTATGGATGATGGACATCTTTGTGTGGTTTGGATGAAAGCTGTTCCATTGTAGGTATGCTGGGTGGTCTGTAGGTTTCTTGTAGATGGAGGTTTGTATGGTGGTGTTCTCTATAGATACGGTTGTGTCCAGGAAATGGATTTTGGATTTGGAGTAGCTGAGTGTGAGTTTGATGGTGGGATGGAAGTTATTAAAGTTGCTGTGGAAGGTGAGCAGTTCCTCTTCCGATGCTGTCCAAATTATGAGTAAATCATCAATGTACCGGAAATAAGCTAGAGGTTTGATCATACAAGTATTTAGGAACTCCTCCTCCAATTTGGCCATGAAGAGATTGGCATATTGAGGAGACATTTTGCTTCCCATAGCACTCCCCATACATTGCAGATACATGTCATAGTTCTGGTTAAGCACAAACCTGATGAGTTGTGTTGTTGGTTCCATGGCCTTGTTGTGTTGGCAGGCAGCAATGCCGTCCTCATGGGGGATGTTTGAATACAGAGATTCCACATCCATGGTGGCCAATATTGTGTCCCCTGGTAATGGGCCCAGGGCTGATAGTTTGTAGACAATGTCGGTGGTGTCCTGGACAGAACTGGGTGTTTGCTTCATCAAAGTCTTTAAAATATTTTCAACCCAGCCAGAGATGGCTTCTGTAAGTGTCCCAATACCAGAGATGATTGGTCTCCCTGGATTACCTTCTTTACCCAGGCATCCCTAATGCTTTCAGAGAGCCCTTGTATGAACAACGCCCTAACAGCAGGTTCACTCCAACCCATCCCCACACTATGCGAAACTCTATGCAATAGTGGGATTCTGGCTGAGACCATATTTTCTAGTGGACTTTCTCACTCCCGCACCGACATTGTTGTTTGGTTACATGAGGGGGCAATAGGGTTGCTGTGACAGTCAGGAGTGGCACTTGGATGGACGTAAGCCTGGGTGTTTTCACAAATCTAGCTTCACAATTTGTCACCATGACTTGTAGAGCACTGGTAAATGGACTCTCTCATACACTTAGGGTTTTATCATTTAACCCTCGTACACTCAGACAGCTTCGTGTGTTGGTACAAAACATAAATGTGGTGACAAGTTTGGCTAGGACCTTTTACAAGACCTGCGAATAACTGTGCTCGACATGTCAATTCTTCGGGTGAATGGCGGATTGAGCTTCAGAATATCATTGAGTCAATGGGACAGACGGAACCTCCCTGCGCAAATTCCATAGTGGGAACATACCCTTACTTACTGCAACATTCATTCACAGACAGAACACAGACAAAATGGAAAAACTAACAGAGAATAATACAGAGGAACCTTCAATATGAACAATCGAGATCAGTTCCCTCAGTTGTGGGATCCTGTAAGGGAACACACTGACCATGGAAGGGTTCTCTGGGTATAACTTTTATACATGTATCTAAACAGTATAGTGGGGCGGACATCCTGTCACTCCATCTTTCTGCATTTTATTATAATCTTTTACCAATAACAGCAAGTTTTCTTAGGTAATAAAGATCTAGGTCATCCAGCAGATGTAAGACAGTAGTGTCCTAAACACAACCTAGGAGATTCTCTACAACACAATTAGTTATTGCTGTAGGTTATGGACTACTTACCATAGAGATTACCGGACCCCAGGGATACTGTCCCACGATTCCATTGTATCACAGGGATTACCGTCCCTAAGACCCCAGGATAGCGCCCCAAGTTTATATTCTATCTAAGGAAGGACCGTCCCTAAGACCCCAGGATAGCCCCCCAGGTTTATATTCTATCTAAGGAAGGACCGTCCCTAAGACCCCAGGATAGCCCCCCAGGTTTATATTCTATCACAGGGATTACCGTCCCTAAGACCCCAGGATAGCCCCCCAGGTTTATATTCTATCACAGGGATTACCGTCCCTAAGACCCCAGGATAGCCCCCCAGGTTTATATTCTATCACAGGGATTACCGTCCCTAAGACCTCAGGATAGCCCCCCAGGTTTATATTCTATCTGAGGGATTACCGTCCCTAAGACCTCAGGGATAGCCCCCCAGGTTTATATTCTATCTAAGGAAGGACCGTCCCTAAGACCCCAGGATAGCGCCCCAGGTTTATATTCTATCTAAGGAAGGACCGTCCCTAAGACCCCAGGGATAGCGCCCCAGGTTTATATTCTATCACAGGGATTACCGTCCCTAAGACCCCAGGATAGCGCCCCAGGTTTATATTCTATCTAAGGAAGGACCGTCCCTAAGACCCCAGGATAGCCCCCCAGGTTTATATTCTATCACAGGGATTACCGTCCCTAAGACCCCAGGATAGCGCCCCAGGTTTATATTCTATCTCAGGGATTACCGTCCCTAAGACCTCAGGGATAGCGCCCCAGGTTTATATTCTATCTAAGGAAGGACCGTCCCTAAGACCCCAGGATAGCCCCCCAGGTTTATATTCTATCACAGGGATTACCGTCCCTAAGACCCCAGGATAGCGCCCCAGGTTTATATTCTATCTGAGGAAGGACCGTCCCTAAGACCCCAGGATAGCGCCCCAGGTTTATATTCTATCACAGGGATTACCGTCCCTAAGACCCCAGGATAGCGCCCCAGGTTTATATTCTATCACAGGGATTACCGTCCCTAAGACCCCAGGATAGCCCCCCAGGTTTATATTCTATCTCAGGGATTACCGTCCCTAAGACCCCAGGATAGCGCCCCAGGTTTATATTCTATCTAAGGAAGGACCGTCCCTAAGACCCCAGGATAGCCCCCAGGTTTATATTCTATCTAAGGAAGGACCGTCCCTAAGACCCCAGGATAGCGCCCCAGGTTTATATTCTATCACAGGGATTACCGTCCCTAAGACCCCAGGGATAGCGCCCCAGGTTTATATTCTATCTCAGGGATTACCGTCCCTAAGACCCCAGGATAGCGCCCCAGGTTTATATTCTATCTAAGGAAGGACCGGCCCTAAGACCCCAGGATAGCCCCCCAGGTTTATATTCTATCTAAGGAAGGACCGGCCCTAAGACCCCAGGATAGCGCCCCAGGTTTATATTGTATCTGAGGGATTACCGTCCCTAAGACCCCAGGATAGCGCCCCAGGTTTATATTCTATCACAGGGATTACCGTCCCTAAGACCCCAGGATAGCCCCCCAGGTTTATATTCTATCTAAGGAAGGACCGTCCCTAAGACCCCAGGGATAGCGCCCCAGGTTTATATTGTATCTCAGGAAGGACCGTCCCTAAGACCTCAGGATAGCGCCCCAGGTTTATATTCTATCTGAGGAAGGACCGTCCCTAAGACCCCAGGATAGCCCCCCAGGTTTATATTCTATCACAGGGATTACCGTCCCTAAGACCCCAGGATAGCCCCCCAGGTTTATATTCTATCACAGGGATTACCGTCCCTAAGACCCCAGGGATAGCGCCCCAGGTTTATATTATATCTAAGGAAGGACCGTCCCTAAGACCCCAGGGATAGCGCCCCAGGTTTATATTCTATCTGAGGAAGGACCGTCCCTAAGACCCCAGGATAGCGCCCCAGGTTTATATTCTATCACAGGGATTACCGTCCCTAAGACCCCAGGATAGCCCCCCAGGTTTATATTCTATCACAGGGATTACCGTCCCTAAGACCCCAGGATAGCCCCCCAGGTTTATATTCTATCACAGGGATTACCGTCCCTAAGACCCCAGGATAGCCCCCCAGGTTTATATTCTATCACAGGGATTACCGTCCCTAAGACCCCAGGATAGCGCCCCAGGTTTATATTCTATCTCAGGGATTACCGTCCCTAAGACCCCAGGATAGCCCCCCAGGTTTATATTCTATCTCAGGGATTACCGTCCCTAAAACCCCAGGGATAGCCCCCCAGGTTTATATTCTATCTAAGGAAGGACCGTCCCTAAGACCCCAGGATAGCCCCCCAGGTTTATATTCTATCTAAGGAAGGACCGTCCCTAAGACCCCAGGATAGCGCCCCAGGTTTATATTCTATCTCAGGGATTACCGTCCCTAAAACCCCAGGGATAGCCCCCCAGGTTTATATTCTATCTAAGGAAGGACCGGCCCTAAGACCCCAGGATAGCCCCCCAGGTTTATATTCTATCTAAGGAAGGACCGTCCCTAAGACCCCAGGGATAGCGCCCCAGGTTTATATTCTGTCTAAGGAAGGACCGTCCCTAAGACCCCAGGATAGCCCCCCAGGTTTATATTCTATCACAGGGATTACCGTCCCTAAGACCCCAGGGATAGCGCCCCAGGTTTATATTCTGTCTAAGGAAGGACCGTCCCTAAGACCCCAGGATAGCCCCCCAGGTTTATATTCTATCACAGGGATTACCGTCCCTAAAACCCCAGGATAGCGCCCCAGGTTTATATTCTATCTGAGGGATTACCGTCCCTAAGACCCCAGGATAGCGCCCCAGGTTTATATTCTATCTAAGGAAGGACCGTCCCTAAGACCCCAGGATAGCCCCCCAGGTTTATATTCTATCTAAGGAAGGACCGTCCCTAAGACCCCAGGATAGCCCCCCAGGTTTATATTCTATCACAGGGATTACCGTCCCTAAGACCCCAGGATAGCGCCCCAGGTTTATATTCTATCTGAGGGATTACCGTCTCTAAGACCCCAGGATAGCGCCCCAGGTTTATATTCTATCTAAGGAAGGACCGTCCCTAAGACCCCAGGATAGCCCCCCAGGTTTATATTCTATCTAAGGAAGGACCGTCCCTAAGACCCCAGGATAGCCCCCCAGGTTTATATTCTATCTAAGGAAGGACCGTCCCTAAGACCCCAGGATAGCCCCCCAGGTTTATATTCTATCACAGGGATTACCGTCCCTAAGACCCCAGGATAGCCCCCCAGGTTTATATTCTATCACAGGGATTACCGTCCCTAAGACCCCAGGATAGCGCCCCAGGTTTATATTCTATCTAAGGAAGGACCGTCCCTAAGACCCCAGGATAGCCCCCCAGGTTTATATTCTATCTAAGGAAGGACCGTCCCTAAGACCCCAGGATAGCCCCCCAGGTTTATATTCTATCACAGGGATTACCGTCCCTAAAACCCCAGGATAGCCCCCCAGGTTTATATTCTATCACAGGAAGGACCGTCCCTAAGACCCCAGGATAGCGCCCCAGGTTTATATTCTATCACAGGGATTACCGTCCCTAAGACCCCAGGATAGCCCCCCAGGTTTATATTGTATCTCAGGAAGGACCGTCCCTAAGACCCCAGGGATAGCGCCCCAGGTTTATATTCTATCTAAGGAAGGACCGTCCCTAAGACCCCAGGATAGCCCCCCAGGTTTATATTCTATCTAAGGAAGGACCGTCCCTAAGACCCCAGGATAGCCCCCCAGGTTTATATTCTATCTAAGGAAGGACCGTCCCTAAGACCCCAGGATAGCCCCCCAGGTTTATATTCTATCTCAGGGATTACCGTCCCTAAGACCCCAGGATAGCCCCCCAGGTTTATATTCTATCTGAGGGATTACCGTCCCTAAGACCCCAGGATAGCCCCCCAGGTTTATATTCTATCACAGGAAGGACCGTCCCTAAGACCCCAGGATAGCGCCCCAGGTTTATATTCTATCTAAGGAAGGACCGTCCCTAAGACCCCAGGATAGCCCCCCAGGTTTATATTCTATCTGAGGGATTACCGTCCCTAAGACCCCAGGATAGCGCCCCAGGTTTATATTCTATCTCAGGGATTACCGTCCCTAAGACCCCAGGATAGCCCCCCAGGTTTATATTCTATCTGAGGGATTACCGTCCCTAAGACCCCAGGATAGCCCCCCAGGTTTATATTCTATCACAGGAAGGACCGTCCCTAAGACCCCAGGATAGCGCCCCAGGTTTATATTCTATCTAAGGAAGGACCGTCCCTAAGACCCCAGGATAGCGCCCCAGGTTTATATTCTATCTAAGGAAGGACCGGCCCTAAGACCCCAGGATAGCGCCCCAGGTTTATATTCTATCTAAGGAAGGACCGTCCCTAAGACCCCAGGATAGCCCCCCAGGTTTATATTCTATCACAGGGATTACCGTCCCTAAGACCCCAGGATAGCCCCCCAGGTTTATATTCTATCTAAGGAAGGACCGTCCCTAAGACCCCAGGATAGCGCCCCAGGTTTATATTGTATCTCAGGAAGGACCGGCCCTAAGACCCCAGGATAGCGCCCCAGGTTTATATTCTATCACAGGGATTACCGTCCCTAAGACCCCAGGATAGCCCCCCAGGTTTATATTCTATCACAGGGATTACCGTCCCTAAGACCCCAGGATAGCGCCCCAGGTTTATATTCTATCACAGGGATTACCGTCCCTAAGACCCCAGGATAGCGCCCCAGGTTTATATTCTATCTAAGGAAGGACGGTCCCTAAGACCCCAGGATAGCCCCCCAGGTTTATATTCTATCTAAGGAAGGACCGTCCCTAAGACCCCAGGGATAGCCCCCCAGGTTTATATTCTATCTAAGGAAGGACCGTCCCTAAGACCCCAGGGATAGCGCCCCAGGTTTATATTCTATCTCAGGGATTACCGTCCCTAAGACCCCAGGATAGCCCCCCAGGTTTATATTCTATCACAGGGATTACCGTCCCTAAGACCCCAGGATAGCCCCCCAGGTTTATATTCTATCACAGGGATTACCGTCCCTAAGACCCCAGGATAGCGCCCCAGGTTTATATTTTATCTAAGGAAGGACCGGCCCCATAAACCAGGCATATCGCCCCAGATTTCCAGACAAACAGAACTTATAGTCAATTAGATCTACAGCTCCATATGTCAGGACAGGGAAGGCAGGGACAAGACAAACAGTGAGCCCTGATGCTGAACCCACCAACTGTCCCTACTAGAGATGAGCGAACCCGATCGTCCATCCGAACCCGATCGTTCGGCATTTGATTAGCGGTGGCTGCTGAACTTGGATAAAGCCCTAAGGTTGTCTGGAAAACATAGATACAGCCAATGACTATATCCATGATTTCCACATAGCCTTAGGGCTTTATCCAACTTCAGCAGCCACCGCTAGTCAAATGCTGAAAGTTCGGGTTCGGATGGACTCCAGCATGCTCCAGGTTCGCTCATCTCTCGTCCCTACCTACTTACCTCAATCGGCCCTAGGCGGCCGTGGACAACCACAAAGACGTTCCCTATACTGAGTACGTGAAACACAGAACAAGACAGACGGACAAACACAATATAGGATAGTCAAACAGGCAGCGCAGTACAAAATCAGTAGTAGTCGGATAGTCAAAAGTCAAAGCCAGAGGTCAGGTAACACAGACGAGCGAGCAGAGGGAGTTAGGATGGGGAGCACAGCAATAGACAGGGGGAGCTGGGATCAGGGTGTTAATCTAATAGCCAGTGCTCGGACTCTGCCTCAGCTTTGTTTTATGCTGACCAAGAGCCTGGTCCGGATCCCCATTGGACCAGTGCTCTGATCCTCCAGGTTGTAGACAGGCAGAGGAACCCGTCAATCACACAGACAACAAAGGTGCATATCAAGTTCAGCAGCTTCTCAGCTTAACTCCTGCATTGCCGGAAGCAATCGGGTATGGCACACAAAAGCAAACACCAGGCCCAGTTCAGACCAGGCTACTGCACATTCCTGACACCATATTTCATAAAACTTTACTCAAAGTGCAATATTCTTACCTTAATGCAGAAAACATTTGCCTTTTAGCCTTTACAGTACTCCAAACGTATCCCCCCGCCTCGGTCCCCGTGGACTGACCTCTTCTTACAGCAATTCTGCCCGAGGTTTTGAGATGTAGAGGTCTCGGACTTCCCATGCACAGTTTTTGGCCACATCAGGACAAGGTCTGGAGATGTTAGATTCCCTCTCGAAGAACCATGTTGTTAGGAGAATGTCAGCATCTACAAAGGGAGGCATGAAATAATCTGAATGCAGACAGATGGCCGTACAATTGTCCACCTATTTCATTGGTTACATCTAGGCCCGGTCACTTTCCTTATTCACCATTACACCACGTGCCGTACCATGCACCTTATCCATGTGGCTACTGAATGTTGTGTTAAGTTCCTCACTCGGATCTCCATATTTTCTTGCTTAGTTACCATGTGTGGGCTGGTGCGGTCACCCAGTAAATGTCTGAGTGCAGCTCTGTTAGGGTGGGTTCACACTACGGAATAGGGCAAATCTGCCACGGATTCCATCACTCACCCCGCTTGCGCCCATCTCCGCCCGTGCCATAGACTCCATTTCATGATCGGGCCAGATTCCTGCAGACAGCGGAATCCTCCCAACCATAGAATGTAGCCTATGGCACGGGCGGAGATGCGTGCAAGCGGGAGTGAGCAACGGAGCTCACTGCAGATTATCCGCCCCTTTTTCTTAGTGTGAACTCGGCCTTAGGGTACAAACACACACACCGTATACGCAGCAGATCTGCAGCAGATTTGATGCTGTGTTCAGTTATTTAGATCTAATCTGCTGTGTATTTGCTGCGTGTCGCAGCAGTAAATACGCTGCGTATATGGTGTGTGGGTTTATACCCAAAGGGTGTATTTTGCTAAAACACAATTTAACTGTTATTTCTCCTGACATAAAGCAATCTCTTGGATAACTATAACTATTTAAAAGTTATCATCTCAAGAAGGACACATGTAGGATTTGTAGAATGATCCATGCTTATGTAAGACCAAAATGGGCCCAGTCCTGAAGGGGTTAATGCTATTACAGAGACGGGGGGGGGGGAATCTTTCACCACCTTGGAACCTTCAATAACTGTAGGCCAATAAGTGCTCAGCCCACAGTTATCTCTCCAATCCCCCCATACACGGCTCAGCCAAACGTTCCCGTATTCTCTATGGGGGAGGGATAGGCTGATATGGTGGCAGCTTATCTCTACAAGAATAAATGGGTCGGGCATGATGAAATGTCACTAGCTCCACCAACATCAGCTGACAGCGGAGATGCGAACACTTTATACTGATGGCCAAATCCACAGGCAGTCACATATATAAAACGTATGGGGACCTTTATTCTATCTCATGGGACTGTGAGCAAGGTCTGATCTGTCAGCCAGTCTAATCAGGGTCTGTACTATATGGTATAAGAACCTCTCCCGTTGTAGACAGCGCTCCCCATATTATGCTCGCTCTCCTCTTGCGGCATCTCCATCTTCTCGGAGCGGCAGGCTGGGACATGTATTGTTATTTGCTCATACTTTCCCTTTTAGGGGACAGTGACCCTATTTAGTTATTATTTTTTTAGGTGGTCTAAGAGTCACCATGAAGACCCCGCAGATCTCAGTGCTGAGAGGCGAGGAAGCCACCATTCTCTGTGAAATATTGGACTTTGCTCCTGGGAAAACTATTAATGTGCACTGGACCAGATCCCAGAATGGAAGCACAGCTGATGTGTACAGATATATACCAGGACGACTGCAGGCCTTCAGAGAAGGAGCGTACATGGAGGCGGAGAGTGATATACAGAGAGGGAACGCCACACTTCACCTCCCGCGGGTGCAGTTCTCTGATGAGGGAGAGTACACCTGTGGTGTTATAGTGACCCCGGAGTCCAGGGAAGGGAAGAGCTCTCTGCAGGTGTCAGGTGAGTCACACCTGTACACTAATCCTGAAGTATGTCACGATCCCGATCAGCTGATCAGTGATCACATGCCTTTACCATCCCTCATCTTACCCCATATCCATTCAGCTGGTTGTTGAGTTCTTCGGCTGAACCACACTTCATTGACTTTGCTTCTGGTAGATCCCATTAAATCACCATTGTCGGTGTCAGCTGCTTCATCACTATCTGACACCTCTGAGGCCTTATTCCCAAATTCACGGAAGCTATGGAGCATGATGGTGCGTGATGGAATCCCCGACCAGGATCATTAGGATTCTGGGAGTGCGGAGAGTGTTTAGATGGTCCCAGGACTCTACTTATACAGCCGCACGGTGGTGTCAGTAAATGGTGTAAACTGAGTATTTTGAATCATTTTTTACACTGATGACCAAATATTTGATACCACAGTCACAGGTTCGATGCTGATGATAAGTGCTGTGTCTTCTCTTCTGTAGCTGTGCCCTCCGCTGTCCTGGTACCTGGAGACGCCATCCATGTGGAGGTGGGAAGTGAGAGATCAGTGGCATGTGAAGTCAGTACCTTCTACCCTAAAGATATTACTATACAATGGGTGCGATACCAGAAGGATTCTTCAGTAAGTGCGGCCCTGCAGAGAAGAATCTGCACCGGAGACCCCGTCAATAATACAGATGGGACGTTCAATGTTACCAGTCACCTGACCTTATATCCTACAATGGAGGATGACGGCCATAGATATTCCTGTGTGGTGAAGCATCGATCTCTGGAGCAGGACCTGAAGAAGGACTTCACCCTGACAGTCACAGGTGAGTTACTTTATTCTACCCAAAACCCAATATACTATAAAATTATATAGAATAAAATGTCAGAAGTCAGAGCTGGTGGAGATGTCGCTCTCTGGGCTCTCGGCTGCCGCCATTCTGTGTATTATCCATCAGTAACCGCACAATGACCTGTAACCCCGGGGACTGAATCCACAGGAGAACAAATCATATATACACACACACAGGTGTGATCAGTAGGTAGAGGTCACATCTGGATTCTTACTTGTTTCCTGTAATTACAGAGCGAGAAGCTAACCCTGCGACGGTTGTCACTGCTGTGGTCCTGACGCTTGTCTCTGTGACACTTCTAATATTGGCCGTCTTCCTATACAACAATGTGATTAAGAAAGGTGAGTGGTGTATAAGGATTTGGTGATCAGTAATGATCAGTGACGTCTATCACTGGTGGATGCACAGTGGTTGGTAAGTATGATATATCTGTCTCTTTTATAGTTGGTGACATTATCACTCCCATAGGGTTAGTCACCCGGTATCCTTAGTGGTGAATGGATCTAGTTACTTTGGGATGGAAATGCAAAGAAGGGTCAGTGGAGCCTCAGTTACGAGTCTGAAAACACAGGAATAGCCAGATATCCCTCTCTCCAGAGAAGGAAGCCCTTTGCCAAGGGGCGCCTCCTAGTGGGGAGAGCATCAAACCACCCTGATACGTAGTCCCTCAGGTCCTCACTCTGTTACCAGCTTTGGGACCTAAATAGGGAAACACTAGGGTGGCCCCTGTAAGTCACAGTCTAACTCTGTGGCGAGTATAATGACATAAGACAAGGGTTACCAAGGCTAGGGATCCATCCACAGACTGCAGTTTCGGGGTATTTGCTCCTCGTCAGTGTGGAGCAGGATTCTGGCTACTGGGGCAATGATAAATAGACCAACAAAACACAACAATCACTGAACTCAGGGAGAACAGTGAAAAAATCCAATGGGAGTCTCCACTGATTGCCCCCTACAAAATTTGAATATGCAAAGAAGGGTCCGTGGAGCCTCAGTTACGAGTCTCAAAATACGGGAATAGCCAGATATCCCTCTCTCCAGAGAAGGAAGCCTGTTGTCAAGGGGTGCCTCCTAGTGGGGAGAGCACCAAACCACCCTGATACGTAGTCCCTCAGGTCCTCACTCTGTTACCAGCTTTGGGACCTAAATAGGGAAACACCAGGGTGGCCCCTGTGAGTCAAAGTCTAACTCGGTGGCGAGTATAACGACATAAGACAAGGGTTACCAAGGCCGGGCATCCATCCACAGATGGATGTGATTGATTCAGTCTGTTAGATTCTTCTTCTCAAAACACTTATTTGTCCTAAGAAAAAGGTGGTAAAGATAATATCACTAGTTCAAGGGGTGAGGAGAAATCGGGTGCAGTTAGGAAAGCAATGTCAGTTCTGGGGTCCCTCACCTCAGTGATATATCTGGGGTCCCTCACCTCAGTGATGTTTCTGGGGTCCCTCACCTCAGTGATGTTTCTGGGGTCCCTCACCTCAGTGATATATCTGGGGTCCCTCACCTCAGTGATGTTTCTGGGGTCCCTCACCTCAGTGATATTCCTGGTACTTACAGGCAGGAGTTCTATCCAGGTGGGGTAAATAACAGGGACTATAGCGCTGCGGAATCTGTTGGCGCTATACAAATAAATATATTATTATTATTGTTATCCAATGTGTGACAGCCACAGGTGGGGGACAGTCCTGGGGATTACAGCAGATGACTTGGTGATCAGCACAGACGCCAGTCCATGGGGACCTCTGGGTTTAGGACAGATAGTTGTCTTGTTCCGCTGTCAGGATCGCCATGTAAGAGTTTTGTCAGACAAGGCACCGACCATAGTAAGGAGCTTCACACTAATAGGGTCAGAGCATGGTCAGGCAGGTCCCAGAGGGAATGGAGCCTGGGTCAGGGACCCTTTCAGAATATTGTGAGACTGCGGGGTCGTCCAGCAGGAGATCTCTTTGCCGCAGGGGAGAACAGATAGGTAGAAAGTTTTTTTTCTCCTTGAATCCAGGAGACAGGCCTCTGGGGATGGATACTTTCCTGGTTTGGTGATCAGGGGATCTTTATGTCTTCCTTCCACGGAATCTGATTCTCAGGGTTCTAAGAAAGATCAGGGAAGAGAAGGCCAGAGTCATCTTCATAGCGCCATTTTGGCCCAGAAGGAATTGTTTTACCTGGTTGCCCCTCATGTCTGAGGTTGTATATTAGAGGGGGTTTATCAGCTGCCAATCCACTGGAATTGTAGATGTCCCTGTATATTCCTGTATTAGGGAAAACCAATACAGAGTTGCATAGACATGCAAGGAGACACTCCATTAACTAGACACAAGAATGAAATACACAATTTTACTTATCTATTGGGGTGTTAATCGAGTGTTTTGGGGACCATGAAGAGGGACCTCAACAAAAAGCTGCTGTAAGGAGAAGTATGGTGGAATCACTGTTTGGGCTCCTTCAGCCCCCATGGCCTCAATGAAGGATTCACATCTGCCTTATTCCAGTGAATAAATATGGAGATCTGAGAGTATTGTTCACCAGGCTGTTTAGTTCTCCGATGTGTTAGTATTGATGAATGCTGTCTCTTAGTGGAGCTGACCAATATCGTCACACGATACGCACACCTGAGTAAAATGACCAAGCAGCCTATCACTAAGGGTACTATTACACCAACAGATCTGACGACAGATTATCTGCCAAAGATTTGAAG